>NC_142923.1:17443269-17751057 GCF_054131065.1 Drosophila arizonae | reverse complement strand
AAGAAAAGAAATCCGAAAAAAAAGTGAACATGTTCACACACACATATATACAATGTATATATACATACGCATACATATGCATACATGTGTATGTGTGTGCGTGTGTTTGTAAAAAGAAATGTGAAGCTTCCAGTCAGAGTCGAAATTTCAGCTGCTGCTGCCAAACTGGGGGATCGTGTTGTTGTTTCGTTTTGTCGTTGTCGTTGTCGTTGTCGTTGCGTCGGGATCGCCGCAACAAGAACAACAACCACACTCAATACACAAAAATTTGTGAAAACCTCAAAATAAATACATGCACACACACTCACACACACATGTATAAAATGAATAATTCGATACCGAAAAAAGAGGCGGCATGCACAAGTGTTTTTTTTTTTTCTTTCGGCGTTTTTTTTTTTTTATACGTGCCGAATTTAATTTCTTCTTTGTTCGCTGCAAAAAAAGGTAAGGGAGCGATGTGAAGAGAGCGAGGAAGCGAGCGAGAGAGAGAGCGAAGTGAAGATACTGTAGCAGACATATTGAATTAGCATTTCGTATCATTATTGTTAAATAATTTAATTAAATGTATATTTATGACTTGACAAAAGCAAAAATTACAAATTTTAAGCGAGGTGTGGTTCTAGAATTTTGGTTTACACAGCAAGAAATAAACAAGTTTTTAAATGTGTAAATAAGCATATGATGTTTGCATGTATAAGAGATACATATGTACATATGTATGTACATATTTATAAGAGTGAGGAGCAGAGGTTGAGTGAAGGGGCCCGAACTTCCGCTAATGAAAATAACATTATGATTGAATTTTTGGAGGCGTTGCAGCTGGGTGTGACAGATTGTATAAATATGTATATATATATATATATATTTTATATAGGTTTGTTAATTATTGAAGATCTTTTAATAAACAAATTAACAACAATTAGGTATTAATTTTATTATTCTGTATGTAAACCTGCTATAAAATGTTTTTGCGTCAATGGAAGATCCTGTAGATACACACATACATACATATGTGTATACATTGGCACAGACCTGTTTGTTTGCTATAGAACTACATGTAGATATGTATACACATACACACATATATTCTATTTTTTTTTTTTTTTTTTTTTTTTTTTTTTTTTTTTTTTTTTTTGACAAAACTTGTTTGGCAGGTCGTTTGACAGCTAACCCTCGCAAAAAAAAAACAAGTAAGAACGTTGCAGTCGGGCGATACCGATTGCAGAAGACTCATTCACAGCCCAAACGCTGTCAACCAGAGTATATAGTGCAATTTTCAAGTCTAGTGCGCAACAAAAAACAGGGCATGATCCCATTTAAAATGGGAAAATCATCGATAGCTATTGCTATGATCATTGCATAATTGCATTCAAATTACATGCATATGTATATAATTTATACAATTTTGACTTTTAATAATATACATGTATTTATATCCATATATTGGATACCGGCTTCAAGCTAGCAGCAGATCAGCGCGATTTTACTATATGTACATGTGCACACACTCATCGTCTATTCTATGCGTACAGACAGAAGCGCGCCTTTTCTCACATTCTTAGAATTTCGATTGATTTCTGGACTTTCTAGCCGTTACTGTAGTTTTGTCTGATGACGCTCTCTTATTAAGCCATTCTATTTTAGCAGCTGAGTGCTCGAGCAAAGCAATGGCGCGGGTGCTAAGGGCGACGCAAGTAACGTTAGAGTAGGGAGGTTCGAACCTCTACTATGTTTTTTTTTTTTTTTTCATACATTTTTCGTTTTTTATAAAATAGATATTTTATTGGGAAGGTGCGAGCTTGACTGAATGGCACTTAATACTTTTCATTTTCTTAGTCGAATAATTTTATAAGTTTAAATTTGTTTCTTCTTAAATAGCCCTCAAATACATATATGCAAATACATACATATGTATATATGTAAGTCTGCACGCATAGCATCAAGCATTCCAGCCTTATACACGCGCTCATTTGTATGTGTGTATGTATGCACACATAAATGCGTACTCTAGCATATTCTAAGAATCTCGTTGCGATTGATTTGTCTTTGCATTGTTTTTGAATTTCCAGCCACCACTCTGGCTTTTCTTTGCTATGTGGCGTCATAACAATAATGTGATTTCGTTTTAACTTTTATTGATCGAAACGACGCGGTGGTGCTGTAGGCTGAAGCGCCGACGACCATTATTTTAGCTATTTGGGTGCGAGTTCAAATCCCGCGGAAAACACTTTTTTGTAAATTGCAAATTTTTGTTATTTTAGCTTCTTTTAAATTTTTTTAAATTCATAAAAATGTTTCCTTTTGTATTATGAATATCTATTAAGCTTATTTATATGTACAAATGCATAAATAGATGGCTGACGCATATAAATGTCGCGATACGGGCACTGTAAATGCCGATTGCCACGCCCCTAGTGGCCGTCGACTCCTCAATTTTAGCCAGTTCTTAGAACGAGTAACCGGTTACCTAAATGCAAAATTTGAATTCTTACGCTCAAAAAATGTGAAAATTACAGGGTATTTTTCGATATGCCACGCCCCTAAAGAGGCTTAAAAATTATTTTTGGGACATCGATAGAGGAGGCTACCAGTAACTTAACTATCCAAATTTGAAACTTTTAGCTCTTAAATTGTAGGAGATATAAACTTTTGCGGTTTGCCACGCCCCCTATGGGCGGACATATATCTACCATAGCTCGTTGGACTTGGGTGATCAACCCGCGTATATATACCAAATTTCAGATCTCTAGCATCAATAGTGCCTAAAATATAGCAGAATTCGAAAAATCACTATATCTTCAGGTCCGATTTGCCACGCCCCTAAGGGACGTAGATATATAATTTTTTCACCCATCTTCATAGAATTAAAACATTAGCTTACGTGCAAAATTTCAGCATTCTAGGTTTATAACTTTAGGAGATACAGTTTTGTCCGATTTGCCACGCCCCTAATGGGCGGAGATATATCCGCCATAGCTTGTGATCTTGGGTGGTTGGCGCGGACCTACATACCAAATTTCAGCTTTCTAGCTCTTCAACAAACATGATTTCTGGTATATCGGAAAATGCATTTTCCGATTTGCCACGCCCCTAGTGGGCGGATCGGGAAAATTTTAACACTTTATAAATCGGAGATATACACGAGTATGTGTTCCAAATTTCAAGTCTCTAGCTTCAATAGCGCCGAAATAGATTGCGTTCATACGGACAGACGGACAGACGGACAGACGGACAGACGGACAGACGGACGGACAGCAAGACGGACATTGCACAAAACCAATATACTCATTTCACTTTCGTGAATGAGTCTAAAAAATATCTTGCGCGCAGCTTGTGTTTTTTATTAGAATCTGTGAGTTGGCAAAGGGCAAAAGCTTTTAGAAATGCTGCTTAAAAGCATTACTGACCAAGCCTAAGTCATAACTGTTTATGTATGCATTATCTAGCTGTCGATCGGGCATAAGAACACAAGCTAAATTGCTTTTCTAGAAGTTTGCAAATGTTAATTGCATAAGACAGAGACAGCAATAGGCAGCGGAGCGCAGCAAACAGCAGCTACAGCTGCGCCTTGAACTTGAATTTGAGCAGTAGCAGCAGCAGCAGCAGCAGCAGCCGCTGCGACTGCGATGTGGCCTTCAAATGAAGTTCGGTACAGCGAGCAAATTGAAAATTAAATGCGCATAACAAACGCAAGTCTGCCGAGGAGAGCCAGCCATAGTGTCGAGAGAGAAAGAGAGAGGGTGTGAGGCGAGCGAGTAAGAGTGAGAGTCCGGAGAGCTTGTGCCATGCAGGCGCGTACAGCCAAACGGCTGCGTCAAAAAGCAACGACGCCGCTGCAACTGTCCTTGAACTTGGCAAACTTTTTTTTTTTCTTTCTTCTGTTTTTGCAGTTTTTGTTGTTTGGCCCAACGAAGGACAGCAGCACTTGCATGTGCATACATACACACACACACACTGAGTGGCAGAGAATCGGGCGAGCGCATGCAAAAGCAGAGTCCACCGTTTGCTTTATTAATGTGCAGCAGCAGCAGCGTTGACGTTGGCAGCGATGGCGACTGCAACGCCAGTGCATGCATACGGCTTCAAATGTGGCGCTGCCCATAGGCTTGCTCTCAAGTGTGTGTGTATGCATGTGGGTATCGATATAGTCTAAGAATTATTTAAAATGGCGGCCTTCAATGGAAATCAAGGATTTTATGAACAGTCAAGGTTAATAATTATTGGAAATACAGGTATACAAACTAAATAAATAATTTTATAAAATTACCAAAAACTATATATGTATGTATGTACATACAAATATGTATATAATATATAAAAATATTGTTAAGAGATAAGCATGAATATTTACTTTTAGAAAAGTAAACAATATTGTAGAATATTCGAATAAGTAGTACATAATGCATATACATACATGTATGTATGTATGTATGTATAAACTATATACGAGCTATTATTATGTAAGTATGTATGTATCATGTTTACAGCTTGTATAAGATTTCGCTATAAACAAGCTCGTACATGACTTCATTTTGAACATCATTAGATCTTGAAAGGGGAAGTTTTTTAATGTGACAAAACAGTTTTGTGCGCCGTTACTAAGCGACGAAAAAAATAAATAAATAGAAAATAAAGAACAACTCAGCGATTTCACAATTCTCAAAAAAAATAAATAATGAAAAAAACCTGACCACAGAGCACAAAAAAAAAAAAATACACAAACACTATGAATCAAGAGAATGACGGGGACAACAGCTCACACCATTTAGTCAGAATTGGCAATTAGAACAAAGAACTAAACATATAAACAGGCTGTCTGTCTGTAGGTGTAAGCTATACATATATAGACCGAGCAAATTAGATATAAATATATATGTATAAATAGGTAAATATATAAACAATACTTGAGCAAAATTGTTATCCAAGGTCAACAGAAAAAAAAATTTGGTTATATGTACATATTTATATATTATATCATGAAAATAAATAAAACATCGAGTGCGGATAGCAGCTATACATACATACATGTACATACGTATATAAAGATTGTTATATACAGATATCTTATTTATGTTTATATAGTATCATGGATAAACACAAAAAATCGAAAAGAACTTTCAAGAACGTTAAAAGTAACAAAAACAAACTAGCTAACGAGCACGTTATGAAAGACAATAATACTGCGCTAAAAATGCGACTAGAAGTTACCCTGTAGTATATCTTACTACAGTTATGAGACCACAGTTACTGTAATCGATTATTAGTTATCGATATATCTGTATACATGATATCTATAATTATTTCTGTAAATTTGCTTTGAAAACTAATATACCCTACATAAAGCCCTTCCAATATTCACAGGGTATTCTAAATATGGCGGATCGCGCCGGCCGGAGGGTAGCGTGAGCACACACACATACAGCACATACACACACATACGCATATACACAGACGTAAGCAAACGTAGCTTTTACGCATGTCTGCGAACCGGCTTTTTGTATTAGAATCATTTTTTAGCCCGAAATGTATCCGTCAGATACTGAACTGAATATTTTGCTGTGTGTGTGTGTGTGTGTGTGCGAGTATGTGAATGTTGCAATACAAAATATAATGGGGTAGGCAAAGGGTTGCCAAATGCTATGCCAATAAAGCGAAAAAAGACGATGAAGAAATTATAGCTCATTCCGAGTCTCATTCTCATTCATATGACCGAAACAAATGCCAAATTCTTGATAAGCGACAAGTTTATGAATTAACTGTAAAGCTCTTCAACTAATGGAATTTTGTGCGAAGTGATTGCAAGGGAAAAAGTCAAAGCAAAAAGTAAAAATAAAAATAAAAATAAAAATAAAAATATAAATAAACAGTTTTGACTGATAAGCCACAGTGAAATGGAATTTTTATGCTATTTATTTATATTTATTTGATTGGGGCATGAAATTTCGCTTTCAATGCTAACTAAACGAAGCGCAAAAAAGAAACATTTATTGGCTTGGCACTTGAGAAACGAGCGTTTTATCTCTTCCTCGGTCTCTGACTCTTCTGCTTCTTCTTCACGTTGTTGTTCTGTGTGTGCTTAAGAAATTTTCTTATGTGAGAGTCAATAGATATTATTATTATTATTTTTTTGCGATAACTTAAAGATGCTTCGATTTGCAATTCATAAAGAAAGTTGGAGTACCCGAATCGGAAGTAACCGACTATGAGCTACCCTGAATAGTAAATAGAACTGTTATGAGTTATGGGTAGTTCATTCTTGCATAACCTGAGTTATAGTTTAATTTTTTGTAACTACTTGTAGAGAATGCTATTTGACTAAAATATAGTTTCTATAAGGCATGTTCTATTCAGATTGTCAACTTGCGACCTGCTACGCCTCTTTCTATTTGCAAAGATCCTAACAAAACCATTATAGCTTAAATGCTCATTTTTAATGGGTACACAGGTATACAAGTAGCTAATTTGATAGCAATAGTGATAGGAAATTTGGTGTTTTCAGAAGTCATGAATAAGATACGATTTGGGATTCACCTGAAATGAGTAGTTGACAGATAAAGTCGTTAAAAGGAAATTAGCTTTAGTTGCGATATATAATTGAAAAAGTGCTAAATCGAAACAAATTATTGTAATTATATTAAATATATCGGTAAATTATGCAGTTAGCTATATAAATAATGCAATTCATGTCATATATGGTATATCAATAATGTCCGAATACACTTAGCTGAGCTGTGATATATATCACACATACATAAATATTTACTTATATGTATATATAGGAAATACATTTCATATCATATCGGACTTAAAAGAAATTTATAAATTCTGATATATGTATGCAAACATATACACAAAAGCAAACAGGGAAGTGAAATTGAAATAATCTGATTTGAATTAAAAATTCTTTTTCAATCTCTCTTTCTCCATCTCTCTGTCTCGTTATCTCTTGCTCTCTCTTGCGATTGGTAATCTCTCAATCAATTGTGGTTTTATGAGCACGACGCTTCGACGTTTCCATTCATAAAACGCAGCTTAGCAGAAGCATGAAGAGATACATTCAAATAGCGCATCGATAAGCAAATGCTGGCCAAAAGCGCTGATAACAACAGGTGTGCCTGGTGGAACGTGAATGAACGCAGCTAGCCCAGCGCAGCAAGCTTGAAATGCTGAAAGCAACTCAAGCACCTACGTAAATCAACTGTCACATCGGTTACCCGTCGATAGCGATAACACGATAACAGCAACAGCAACAGCAACTGGCAAATTTGGTACTTTAGTTCGACCTGAGTTGCTTTTTTTTTTTTTATAACTGAACAGTTAGACGTTGTATGCTAGGCCGCATCGATACAATTTCCTGTGCACATAAATACCCCAAATATCAATTTCCAAGATTATTTTGGCATTTCGAATCGTTGTTGACGCTATTACTGACCTTCAGGCACAAAATTAGCAAATAGATAAAATACAAAAATACTTTAACAATAACAAAAATTAGATAGATTCACGGGACTCTTTTTTTATCGCTATAAAAATTGCATAAGTACAAAGTGAGCAATAAATGTTTTATTGTCCACAGAATGTAAAAAGGTTTATCAGAGGGTTAAAAGTGCTTTTAAAATTGTTAAGATTAAAATTCAAGTTTATAAATATATTAAGAACATATTTATATATTTTTGATTTGAATTATTTGTGAATCTACTACAAGCAATTTATTTTTATTTTATATTTTATATATTATATTTAAATATTATATTATTATATTATATAAAATGTTTTCTCATATTCCATCCTTTGCAACCATCTTCACATAGTTCTTCAAACAATCTTCCTTTATATATTGTCGAAGTGCAACAAAAGTCTGGCCAAAGTTCGTCAACTGACCGCCTGGGGCCCTGTCTAACCCATGTTGATAATAAATAAAAAGTCTTTCGCCTACTGTTGTCAGTTTGTACTCTATCTATGACATTATCAGTAATTAGCGAACATAAAGAATCGTGTGATCCTTCTCTATTATGTATGCCAAGTGGGTGTGACTCATGCGATTGCAGGTAATGAGTCACAGTGGTTTAGGAAACCCCTTTGATATACAATTGATCACTATCGAAAAGCATTTGAAATCAGTTTGTAAGACCCATTGGGCTTGGATGATTTCGGTGACTCAAGTGCCCCACAGGGTTGAGTCATCTGGAATCTAGTTGAGATAGGATATTTTATGAGTGGTACTTTATGGGTGGGTGGGTGATTGGGTGCTTAGTCCGAAGTCTAATTAGTCTAATCATTTAAATAGATAAATTTCTCATCATGATGTAACTGATTTCCTATACAATCTACTCATTTTTTTGCCGAATCATGGGGCGTATGCGCAATTTTGGCGTATGACAGTACTTGAACTTAGCTAGACTTTCGTGTTTATAAAGGGAATATATGTATGTATATTATAAACATATACTTCTGGAAGCGTCATTTTAGAACATTTCTAATATTGTGAAATTTTTGGGTTGCTCATTCACCGACATTATCTCGAAAATATATTAAGTATACGACGCGTGTAAAATTATAAAATAAAAGCTTTTCGATTTTTTTTATAATATAAATACTATTATTATTATTAATAAAAATAAAAATTTATAAAAATATAAAAATTAATAAATATATATAAACTTTTATATAAATTTTATTGCAAAATTGTATTTATATAAATATTGCAAATAATCTAACATACAAAAATTTGCGTGGAAAAAAAGTATATTTATATTTTTAAATTTTATATTATATTTTTAGTATAAAAAAAGATAAAATATTATTTTAAATTAAAATATAATTTATTATTGATGTAAAGAAACACTTACCATAAAATTAAATGAAAATCCGCAATAATAATTGGTAAAATATTCCTTGCTGTATTCCCAAAAGGCAAATCCTAATTCTCGCTTGATTGCAGATTATTTCTTTTTGAATTATATATGCACGAGGATTGTACTGTTATTTTGAATTTGCAATTTTATATTTTTTATTTGGCTAAAACACTTGTTGTCGCGCGAATCGACGGGCGGCAAGTGTTTTGTAGAACTTTTTCACTGTTGCGCACTCGAGGCGAGGTATGAACAAAATAATCGCCGTGAAACGTCTCTCTCTCTCTCTCTCTCTCTCTCTCTCTTTCTTTCTATCTTGCTCACTCACTCTTTTGCTGTTGCTTTGAAGGCGAATAACAAGTCTGCACTTGTCGCTCGAGCAAATTACCAAATTCTGCTTTGAGCGTACGTGTGTGTGTGTATGTGTGCGCGCCCGTTAGAATCAGAACTATGTTACGCGAGGCAACGGCGCTGACTGAGCGAACGCAACGATCGTTGCTGTTTGATATTAAAATTGTATAAGAATTGAGCAGCAGCAGCAGCAGAAGTAGGCAGCTGAACTGAGCCGAGCTGAGCAGAGCAGCAGCGCAGTTGACGCAGCCAAAAGTTGACTGTTCTTAATCGTTGTGTGAGCGAGAGCGTGAGAGCGAGTGAACCCGTCGTGTGTTCGCATGTGTGCGTGTGTGGGTGTGTGACGCTGCTTTAGCTTTAGCGACGATTTGCTGATTGTTTCTAATTTATTTTATAAGTTATTATTTTTTCATATAGATTTTCAAGTTTAATTTGCGTTCGTTGCTGTTGTTGTTGTTGTTTCTGTTGCTGCGGCGAATTTCCGTATCAGAGGTTCAAGTGTATGTGTGTGTTATTTATAATCTTTGCTGCTTTTGATTATTTGTATGTGTATTTGTAGCTGCGCAGCACTATGATTGCTGTTGTTGTTGTTGTTGCTGTTACTGCTCTGCTATTAGCGTTTTGTTGTTGCGCACATTCACACGCCACTATAAACAATATTGACCTAGGTTATATATACTATATATGCATATACACACATACATATATACACACACACATCAGTATTTCTGATTTTTGTTTTTACACTTCGTAATATATTTAATCGTTTTTTTTTCTAGGTTATATTTTAAGTAATAATTTGATACACTTTTTGCATTGATTAATTTACATATGTTTAATATTTTTAATATTTATATATATTCGTTATCAGCCTTTAGTTAAATAAACAATTTACCGTTCATAGTAAAAACACAAATTGATTTAAGAATTGCACTTTTTGTTGTTTGTTAAAGAAAACACTTTAAGATTGGCTATGCTTTAGTTTTAATTATTAAAACTAAACAATAAGGCAAAGGAGATCAAATAACGTTGTTTATTATTTTATTCGTTTTCTTTTTCTTTTTCGTTCTGTTGAACTATTTAAACAGCAGCTTTTTTGCTTTTTGCTTTGTTAAAAGCTTTCTAATACTATTGAAAGTTCTTTAAAGAACAGAAAACGCTGCCGTTTGTCGTGTTGACGCGTCGCCAGCTCGCTGAGAAATACGAAATGGCGGCCAGCGTTCGAAATTTGCCGAGAACAACACGCTGGCAGCGCAGCGACGCAACTGTGACTGCGCAGTCGACGTTATTATTGAATGGCAGCAGCGACTGCGACTGAGACTGTGGCAGTGGCAGCGTCAACTGAAGAATGAAAGCGCTGTGTATGCCAGTATGAGTGAGTGTGTGTATATATGTATGTGTGTGTATTTTTCTGTGCATGCGTGTGAGTTGCTGTATCTGTGTTTGGGTGCGTAAGCCGGCATTTGAGGCAGCAGCTGCTGCTGCTGCTGTTGCGTTTGCTTCTAACGTATGTAGATACAAAACCTGAAGCTGTTTTTTTTTTTTTTTTGCAGGCGCAATGGCGTTCTGCTGCTGCTGCTGTTATTTTCGGCAATTGTCTTTGTTGCGTTGGCGTTAGCGTCGACAGCGACGCGTTGCGAAGCGTCAGCCGCGACAAACGCGCTCAACTTACTCAATAAAATTTTTATTATGATATCTACGCACACGAATATAATTCGTACGGCTGTTCAATTTTCATTGTTGTTGTTGTTGCGGCTGCTACCGTTGTTGTTATTGTTGGTGGTGATTTGCTTTCGGTTCTTATCGCCGTTGCTTCTACTGTTGCGGCTGTTGTTGCTGTTGTTTGGTCAGTTGTTTTTTTTTTGTTCGCCGTATTTTCGCAGCTTTTTTCTCTGCTGGTGACGTATGCGTCTGTATGTATGTATATACAATACTATATATGTATGTATGTGTGCGTGTGTGTGGAGGGTTCAATTTGTGATTTGTTAGCATGAATCGAAACATTTACGATGCTTTCGTCAACTTCGTAGATAACTAAAGATTAAAGATCACCTGATACAATGTGCAAGTCGCAATTAAATTGACATAGGCCATATAAAAATATGAACTTTGTAGCGTTACTTACCTGCGTTAGGCATTCAAGCGAGCGATAAACAATTTAAATTATTATTTTAATACGAAAATTACCTACATACATTGTCGCATTCCCTTTGTCAATGGAGAACAACAATAAAATATCTTAATCGAGTCAATGCCCTAACCAAAACTTTATAGCCAATGTCTGCTGTAGCATTTGCACTTCCCCTCCTCCTTCCACCCACAGCTCTCTTACCTCTCTCATACTTCTGCATATCTTTCGCTCTGCCCATTCCCCATTTTTCGTTTTTATTCAAGCAGTGCATTGACCCCATATTTCTTTTGTCGGGCAACATTTATAGTACAACAGCAAAATACAAAAAATAAAAAACAAAAATTAAAATTATTATGCATAAATAAGAAGTTGTTCGAAATTCGGCGAAAATGTTCAAGAAATTTCAATAAATGCAGCGGCCGTGCGCAGCCATCGACAGAGCGTTTCCGCTGCTCGCATTGCAGTCGACGCAGCTGCTACGGTTGTTACGGCTGCTGCTGCTGCTGCTGCGGGGGGCGTACGTTTTTTGAACGTTGCAATAAATTCAAGCTTCATCCCTTTTTGGCAACGACCAACACCAACACAAACGGCAGCGAGCCAAAAAATATATGTATTAAAAAAAAAAAGAGAGAGAGAAGAAGAAAAAATAAAATACAACCCAAACCCAAAATGTCTGCAACGTTGTCGGTTGCAAAGGGCAATGCCAGAACAAAAGCAACAACAGCAGCGCAGTTGTAGTCGCAGCAGCAGCAGCAGCAGCAGCAGTAGCAGAAGCAGCAGCAGCACTCGCAGCGGATTCGCGTGGCGGACGTGCAACGGTTTTCAACAGCTGACTATGTGAGGCCGTGCCACAGTTTTCGACACGTGCTGCACATGCAGAGGACGCAAGCAGCGCGCCGCACACTCAAGAGTTTGTTGCATGGCTGCCTCTCTCTCTCTCTCTCTCCCTCTCTCACTGTCCCTCACTCGCTGTGCAAATGTGCAATTGTGTAGGTTGTTGCCGTGCTGCATGGGACAATTAAAGCGAGTCTGCGTCTGGTCGCTTGCCAGCTGCTTGAATCATTAGACACATCGATTAAATGGGCGGAGAAAGTGCCACAAATTGAGCTGCCTTAGAAGGTGCAACTTTCATTGCAATGGAAATAGAACTCTCTAAACTGATAAATAAATACAGAATACTAGACAGAGAGAGAAGGGGGATGGGGGTTTCCAATGTTATCATTATCAATTAGAAAAAATATTATTATATACTATAGTACAAACTTGTTAAAAAAAATCAATTAATAGTCTGCAATCAGTATATGTATCGTCTAGGTACACAATTTTCTACCAAAAACAATCAGAGGAAGAGAGGAGGAGAGAATTTCTGGTATGGCTTTTAGCATATTTCCGGGCGGCATTCCAAGACCTTGACAGGGACATCACATTAAAGCCAGATAGCAGCTGATATCGTGAGGTTTCCCAGAACTCGGGGAAGGCAAATTAGAAAACAGTTGCCAACAAATTGCACCATTATGAGAGAGTGAATCACAATGCATTGCCTTCAGTTGGTCCCTCACGGGGCTGTTTTGACTCTTGCATTGGCTGTCTTAGATAATGGGCTTCATAATGGGCGCATTTCTTGATCTATGCAATAACAATCGACAAAATATTTCATAATTCTTAATTGGTTTTTCATATTCTAGATCCATGATTGTGTGGGATTTCATGGCGCTCTGATTTACTTTCAAAGGGGCCAAAACTGTTCAGCTAATAGCAACGCGAATCTAATCTAATCTAATCTTATCAGGGCAAACAGCGTACATTATGTTATTGCATATAATGCGCCAATGACCACGTGCGAAATATCTCTTTAGAGTCTAGGAAAAAAAGTAAACGGAAACATAACTCGTGGAATTGCACAATATTTATGAAGTTCTCCAAGAGCAGCGTCGGTTAAAACAAAACCAAAAACAAATAGGGTATCTGAAATGCGGCATTCCTAGCTAATGGAATAGGGAATTTAACAGACCATGTTAAAAATTTAATAGAGAAATCAATGTAAGTATATACATATGTACATATATTTATATACATAAATATATTTATGAAATTTAAAATAAATTTTCAAATAAAAAATAATACTGTAGATAAATATATTTAAAAAAAAATAAATAAAAAAATAAAAAAAAAATATATATATATATATATATATATATATATATAATATAAATTAAATCAATAAATATTTTTGATAATAATAAAAAAGGAATGACATATAGTATTATATACAATGTATAGTATATATGTATATTATGAGAATTTCATTACTAATGATTTAACGAAAACAAAATCTCTCTACCATATTTACCTTAGATAAAATATATACATATACACACATATATATATATACATATATACTGTATATATTTATATGCCATAAAACTGCGTCGCATAATTTTAGACCAGATAACAAATTGCTTAAGTTCTTGAAATAGATTTGCTCCATTACGTATACGTAATGTGCAACTTTGTAGCTTAGCCTTGCATAACAATAAAACAAATTAAAAAGAAAAAAATAAATAAAAAATAATAATACAAATAAATAATTACATATAAAATAAATAAAAAAGCTGCCTTTATTAAAATATATGTATTTAATAAATCATAAAAATATTCTCGTAAAAATTTTAGATAGTCAATTTATACCTTGTCCAAAGTGATGTAATTCCTGTTTACTGTTATTGTTATTGTTGTTTTTATAATAATTTATTTGTTTACCGAAACGTGTGGCGCGAAAAAGAAAGAGCGAGACAGAGAGAGATAGGGAGAGATTGAGAGAGAGGCGAGAAAGTAAAGGGGTTGTATGCAGAGCTTGCAAATGAGAGTTGAGCGTTTTTTCGTTTAGTCTCTTTCTCGCATCATACTCAAAAAAAATTGTGTAGACACGTCTCTCTCTGAGCGTCACTCTCTGTTTTTCTTCAGCATCTGTTTCGCTCAGACGCAGTGCGATGACTCATTCGTGTGACGCACTCACATGAGTGTCGCGTAAAACTAACACGATTTTCTCTCACACAAAGCCTCTCAGCAAGAAACACTTTGACTAACAAACTCAGCAGAAAATGTTTTTGCCTTCGTGTGCATGTAAATACACGCATACATACATACAAAAAGAACGCAGCAATCGCGCGTGATTACCCATACAAACGCAACTTACCGTTACTTCATTTAACTCAAGCAAACGATCAGTGTTTGACTTGAGGAAACGAAAACAGAAACAACTATCTCCCTCAGAGCGCGAGAGAGCTAAGCCAGACGCGACAAAAACACTTTCTGTCTGAGTATTTTTTGCCTGTGTCACTGAAAGACACTTTTTTGCAGACAACGAAAAAGTGTTAACAGTTTTTTGCAAGCTATGGTTGTATGAGATGTGCAAATACATGAGCAAGTGACATTTGCGAACAGCGAACACATACATACAGACAGAAATGCATATGTATGGGTGTGTAAATATTATTTCTATAGTGCCATAGTCGCTTTCGTCGTACTCAATGTCAGTGTCAGTCATATTCATATGAGGGCTTTTATTATTCCCATTGTTATTGTGGCAATTCGTGTAAACAGTTACCTATGTAAGTATGCACTCATACATACATACATATGTACATATATCTGTAGCCATATCTAATAACAAAATGTTGTTTAAGTTTACCGAATCAAAACAATCGTAATACGTAATTGTGTAATAATTAAATTTAGCATTACACATGATAAGGAAATTAAATAGGTAAAAAAAAAATATAAATAAATAAATAAATTGAAAAGAAATATAATTGCATCTATTAATAAACATTTCTATATGAAATAGCAATGGGAAGATTTGTTAAATATTATTTATTATTTATTAAAATTTTTTAAAGATTTTTTATAGCAAATATTTTGGGAATAAAGCACGAAGCATAAAAAATCTTATAGGCTAAATTAAAAATTAATAAATAAATTCGTTTCGTTCACCATTTTTAAGACACACATGAATATCTATATAAATATCTATATGTATGTACATAGGTTATACAACTTTTTTTTCTTCTTATATTATTTATTATAAACTAAACAATTTATATTTTATTTCTTCTACACTCTACTATTTACTTATTTAAAGACTATTAGTTTTGTATCATATCAATAGAATAAGTTAGAGAAATCTGTAATTTATTGCATGTGCATAAATATGTAAATCAATGTTTGTCTAACTGCACAAGTACACATATACATACATATGAATATATATTGATGCACACATGCATTTAGTTAATTATCATTCGAATATTACTTGATTATAAAACACCTTTAGCATTTTAGTTTTATGACTATTGTCGCCTCAGCAGCTGTTTTGTTGCTGTTGTTGTTGCTGTCGCCCGCGTTGTTTTTGTCTCAGTTCCATTTGCTTCTTCCTCTTCTTCTAACGTTCAGCCAGCGCATGGCAATAGAAGTTGAAATTGAAAAATCGTTGAGCTAATGTCGCCAGCTGTTAAATAAATTTGCATACGTTAGCAATACTTATGCATATTGCAAATGTTAAAAAAAAACGAGTCACATTTGTAACATTGTAAATAGGCACTATTACGCTCTCTCTCTCTCTCTCTTTCTCCCTGTTTGTTTTATTTAGCAGCGCTGTAAATAAAGCTATGTGTCAATTAAGCAGCAGCGACAGCCAGCGCAACAACAACACCAACAAGGAAAAGAAGAACAGCAGAAAGAGTGATCACAGTGGAAGCAGAGGGAGTGTCGACGTCCAGACTGCGTCAATAATAACTGCATTACACGCGGCAACGACCAAAAATTAACAACAACAAAAATATAATAATCAAAACTCTCTCGCACATACACACACCATTACACTGTTCGACTAAGAGAGAGTGCAGACCGAGCACTCCATCAGTCTTGCACGCGTTTGCCGCTGCATTTGCTATGTGTTGCCCTCCCTCATCGATTCATTCCATCTGCTATGTTCGTTCTGCTCTCTTCTTGTTTCTTGCGCGGTTCATTGACCGAGGCGTCCGCACGTGCGTTGAAAACACTGCACATCCTCTTGCATTCGCTCGGGCCAGAGTGTCGAAAACACTGGCACTGCCTCTAAGGCGTATATGCTCGTTGCATTTTATCGCATGCACATGTCGCTAGTTTGCTCGATCCCTCTCTCTATCTCTGTCTCTGTCTCTCTGCCTAGCACGCTCTAGTACTATGGCAACTACACAACCGTTGGTGTATGTATGTATGTATGTGTCGATTTTTATAGCCTGTCTGAATGCTTGGGTTGCTGTAGTTGTTTCAATTTTTTGTTGTTTGCTTTACAGTTGCGCGTGGACTGCACTGGTGTGAGTGAGTATGTATGTGTACACACAAGTGTGGGTGCTATATTCTCAAGTAACTCGAATTAATTCCCAGTTTTATTTTCGGCTACTTTCGATGTTTACAGCTATTTTTAATTGTACAGACGCGCCCACATTGCAAATCTCTTAAGTCATCGATTCAATTGCAATTCACAACTAATAGAAGAAGGAATATGTTATGTACATATGTAATTGTACTTGTATGTACACATGTCTTTAAGACTTTTTATATTAGGTACGCATGTACTTTACTTGATAATAATATTGATAAGCAGTCTCCAAACAATAAATATTGATCATAAATTTGGTGTTTCCGCTGCGGCGGCTCGCTCAAAAACAAATACTCTGTAAGCTTTTAGGTGCTAACATATCAAGCACACTTAAAGTGCCCGGAGATACAGAGTCAAGCGCGCATACATGCATACATATCTACATATTTGTATGTTTATAGATGTATTGGTGTAGGTACTTCAAGCATTGATACTCGTGGTATTTAATCTAAGTTACGGTCGCATCGCTTGAATATTTTATGCATGCACACTCCGAAACATTAAAATATCTTCATTTATTTATTTTAATTAGTTACTTTCAGCTTGTTTTAGTTTATCTTTCTTGTAGTTATTACATATTTACAAGGCGCCATTGCAATATAGTTTGTTTTGCTACTTTTTTTTTTTTTTTTTAAAGCAGATTAAGCACCTGCTAATTAAGAGTTATACACATAAGCACTTAACTAGTCTAAGGTAGCTCAATTTGAGGGCGTTGCTAAGCCGTTAGTTAAGTGTTGTCGTAACATTTACAGCGTAAGTTGACATGGGGCTAAATGGAAGTTTGGGCTTAAGAATTTACGATTAAATTTGCAGTATAATTTGGAAGCCAATTTGATAAATATTAATAAAAGAAACTTAAAAAATAAGTACATTTACAATCTTTACATTAGGGAATATGTATCAATATTAAACTAAGCTAAATTGAACTTTAACAAGATCAGTGTATATACACAGATAGTTTATATATAATATATTAAAAGCTAGGTATCATTGTGTATATATGTGTTTACCCTATTTAAATAGCGCTCATTGTATAATTGTATTATTTGTAAAATTTATTGCCATATCATTAAGACTGAAGTACGCATTTCCTCTAGTGTTAAACACAAAAATAAAAATCATTTATTGACCAACCCTAAGTAATTTAGATAGTCGCAAATACTATTACAAATTAGCTGATTGAGCATAGCAAATTCCAAATTGTGAATGAAAATGAATAAACGAAATATCTAGAAAAGAAAACTTGAATGAATTGAAGTTTAATGAAATTACATACACCCAAGGAAATATTCAACTATCATTATTTGGATATAATAATGACGATTCAGTGTTTAATGCAGAACACTAAAAGTCTTTATAGAAGATACAAGTTGGATAGACAATACAGTTTTAAAATATGCCTAGAATGATTATAAAATACAGCTATAATTATATAATAATATTTCTACAATAAATTCAAGCATTTACTACCCTGGCCAGCTGTAAAAATATCTAGTATTTAGTTATAAAACCAGAAACAACAGCTCGTTTATAGCCAAATTCCATATGAATGCTAATTAAATTTCTAGACAAACCAAAATAAAACAAATTAAAAACACGTTTTTTTTCTTCTCCTTTTAGTTAGTTGAATTTTGGTTCGGTATTACGCATTCGTTGGACTCGCCAATAATTGTGCAATAGACAAACTATGTAGACGGAGCACTTGATTGATATGAGCTAGAGTAAGCCCTACGGGGCTTACGTAAAACACGGGTTGTCGTCTGGCCCTTAGTTACTCAATTCAATTTATTGAGCCTCACACAACAATGTGGACAAAATGTAGAAAACTCAGTAGGCGCAACTAAGATCTGATATACGAGCATATATTATATACTATAGAATATATAATAGAATATATATAGTATCTGTAGTACTTTGATTTGATGCAACCTTGAGAAATGGCAACGCTAATTGTCCGTGCATTGACTCGAGCAAAGTGTCTAAGCAATAGTTCACTCGCCCACTCTCTCACTCACTCACTCACTCTATCTCGCTCTCTCTCTTTCTTCTACTTGCATTGGTTGCCTTCTCTTCCCTCTTGCTCTATAGCTCCCTCTTCTATTCCTTTACTCGCCTTTACACGCGCGATCGTTAAAATGTAACAAATATAAACATGTAACTGCCTTTTAGTCGACTAGTAGATACCCAGTAGAACAGCATTTTTAAATGTTTGTAGACTTATTCTACACATACATACATTATGTCACATGTACACCCATACATATACATTTCGAAAAACATATAACCACATATAATACGAAAGATAATTGGATTGGCTAGGATATGTTAGGATAGAAGATATCCTATCGAATTAATACCAAGCCTTTTTGCCCATTTAAAGGTATTATTGGTATTTTTCAATTAGGATGGGGTAGGATGTCTATATTCAAACTGAAGATACAGTAACACCATTACATTGCCTTTAATGGGTATTTTCTAATGCAATTTTTGTATATTATTATCGACACGCTCTATTATATGAGTGCACTATATATATACACTTAGACAACCATATACTATATACGTTATTTGTATAGACATATATATCTATCATATTTTGTTCGATTTCTTCGATTTGCTTACGGAGTGGTTCCGGTGGCGTTGCACGGTTTACATTAATTGCCGGAACGTGTCGGCGTTTTTAAAATGCAAAAAAATACATTTTCTTTTAACTATTTTAACAAATTTTCTTTTTCTAGCTATTCTGTATTTGATTTATGCCCCGGTTGGGCAATTTAGAAAAGTTCCCCAGCTATAAAATGGAAAATAAAGTCAAGATAAACGGCAATTTATCGAAATTGAGAAACTAATGTCGTAAGCCTACAAAAACACGTAAAGTTGAGTTAGTTTTTGCTCATTATTGTATATATGGTGTGGCTAGGTTTGTAAAGGCTCTGGTAGTAAATTAAAAACTTGGCGTACCCTAAAGAGCTACAAGGAAAGAGGTCTACAAGTCACAAAACTGATTCCTTATTATAAAAGATCTAGAGAGTCATTCTCTCCCATATATTAATAGATTTGTGTTTTAGTTTTCCAACTCTGACAATGTTTATAAAAATCATTCATACATCAATATAAAAGGGTAATCTACTAAAATTAGCTATATATTTCAATTGATAACGATTTATATTATTTTTAGATTTAATTATTCAAATTTTAAACACGTAAGCCTGAAATGACGCTGTCATCGATTTGCATTTCTATTCTAATCTCTGGTCAATTATCATCTTTGATCAGCCATTGTACCTGCCAGTCGAGTACCTAACGGCGATCCAGTTAATAACTCAGACAGAGGATCGATGCACTACTCGACTTAGAGCTCAATTAGTGTGCAAAACAAACGACCTATAGACCATAGATAAAGACTGTTTGCACATAGGCCTTTAGCTAAATAGATCGATAGAAAGTAAGAGCCATAAATATGCACATAACTAGCCAAGTGTTGAGGCATGCGCGACTGATAAGAGTAAAACTGAAGGTCGACTAGGGCATAAGCAGTACAGAATTTTAAATGTTTTTCTTTTATATTAGTTGATCAAAATTTGGTCCATAATTAAAATGAAATTCAAAAAGCTTTTTTTTTCAGATGCAAACAAATGGGTTTCATATAATTAGTTTTTAATATTTTTAAATCATAAACTTAATTTTAATTTATGAAAAGATTTTTGCAGTTAGTTAATTATTTACTGTTTTTTCATTCTTACTATGAATTTCTTAGTCTTTGACATTAAAAACTCAGTAAGGCTTTTGCGATTGAAATTTATTTGGCTGATGCACATGAGAACAAAGACAGATGTGCACACATTACTGCATATGTATATACACAGTACATATATACTTATATGTGTGTCTATATATGCAGTTAGTATATACATTTAAATTACGCTGCCAATAAATACGTCCCCAGAGGCAGTTCCATGGCATACTTTATGGCTGCTGACTCTTGGGTACCAAAGGCCTGGCCCCATTTTTATTTTGTTCTTCCTTATTTTCGTTGTGCACTGAGGAAAATCGGAAAATGAAGAAAAAGCAGTGAGCAAATAGGCATTACATGTAAGCCATTAAATCGATTTTCATCTGATAATGAGAAGCGTAATTGCTCAATCTATATAAATCTGAAGTTCATATGGCGCTATATTTATAATAAATATTTAGTATAGTTAATGCTCTATGTAATACCCCTTATCAGCCCAGTATTTGCCTAGAGTGCTTAATAGTTTTATTATTGTACGTAAATCTCACTTTACTATATAGAATATAGCATATAGGTGAGATGTATATGAGATATACCTCTCGTAAGATTGACGGGTATTTATAGACTCTGGGAGAAAAGTTTGTTTTTAGATAAACTATAAAGTAAAAGTCTATGATGCTGCTGTATATCATATATAAACATATATATCATATAAATATTTCAACATTTAATTCTGCTGCTTTAAGTATACCAAAAGCTTTCAAAAGTTTGTTGAACTTTACAGGGTATTAGATGGATTTACTACATGACGATAGATTATTAAAATCTAATAACTTTAATATTAGTTCAAGCTACTCTAAATCGAATTGCTTAACTTTTTGAGAAATGTTTCTTTGCACTCCTATTGGCTTTGTCCTAAACCCTTAGGTTTAATTTAAATACCTCGTAATTAAGGTCACATTAAGTTGATTACAAATGGCCAACAGTTAGTGGCATAAATTACAAAGGTTACGATTTAGATAGAGTCGGATTGTTACGATAGGGAATAGGCCGGTTAGAAGTTCTATACATAAACATAACGGTGTTCAGCGCTAATGCTCTCATTTCCTCTTCTTTATCTCTTTGAATGCTCAGATGTGTGTCAAATTGCCGCCCACTCGCCCGATGCCCCTCCTCAAAGGAGGCGGGGGGAGAGCGAAAGTCAGTTTCAAGGTGTTTCAACCCCCAAACTGAAATTGTGCGTTTGGGAGGCTTGCATTGCGTACATATGTTTCCTATTCCTAGCTTTGGGGTTGGTTTTTCGGGTTTTGTGGTTTCAGCTTCTTCGAGTTTTCCGGCTTAGCTTTTCTGCTCAAGTTCAATGACCTTGCGATTTTCTTTTCACTTTCTTGACACGAAAATTTCCTTTCCTCTTTCGGCTCTCATTTCCTCATTTCTCATTTTAGGTTTGAGACTCGAGGGTGGTTTCTCTGCCTCCTCTGCCTCCTTTGTGGCAATTGACATGCGCATCATTTGTTTTTGGATCGGGGTCCCTTGTTCCATTTGCCCCAGGGCGGGTTGACAACATTTTATTGTCTTATTGGCAAATATTTTGGTTTGTTTGCTTTTAATTTGGGGAGCACTACCCCAGCGACAGACCGGCCGGCCGGCCGGCATAAGGCAAAACAGTTAATGGCTTTACGGAAGCTAAGACGATAATTTGTTTGAGTGGGAGTTGAAGGATTTGATAGGCTAACAAATTATTTAATATTTTATACGTTAAACTGTTTATTAAATTTAGAAAGAATATAGAAATATAAAAGAAATTGCTTAACTGCTAGTTAAACTTTAACATTTTATTATTTATAATTTTAAGCTTTTGAAACATTTCATAAGATATGATTCTCTCCTATCCCACTTGAAACGTGTGCTTCTTTTTAGTTTAAGTAATAGCTCTTGAGTTATATAGCTCTATTTCGATCCAAAGTTTTATAATCAAGTCCAATAACTTTAATTAAACTATAAGTCAAGTGCAATATATATTATCATCTATGAAAATCATTAAATCAGTCTAATAGACTAGACTTTTAAATTACTCATTGTTAGCTGATTGTGAAATATCTTAAGTTTCCCATTTTTAATCATTTTTAACTAGCTTAACCTGCTGTTAAATATTTAATATAATTCTTTATTTTTAAATTCTTTAATTGAAAAAATTTTTCAACACATTCCACAAAACTCTCTTCTCTTTACATATGCCCTCCAACAATGTTCTAAGCAACCAATTTTCAGTTGCTTGTCAAATGTTATACTTCTAACTATACTTCATGTTATACTTCTAACATTATAAATTTCTTATGTCCAGCATAAACAGCCTCGATTCTCCTCTGCCAAGTTTATCTCATTTAACACAACTCCATAAATTACCCTTCATTTCCTCTGCTTTGCTCCAAACAAACTCAAATTACTCCAAACTTCAACGCGTACTTTTGGATCAATTGCCGTAAATAAACATTTCGAGAATGATATCTAAGTGAATTGCTTCGCCCAATCACAACAATGCTCCACTCGTCCGCCTCCTAAAATTAATGTGATCCCACATCCATAATATGGCATGTAAAAAGCTTCCCCAAAACACGATCGCCCCAACAAATTATTGTTGTGTACGCCCCCGTACCCCACACCGTCCAAAATTATAGTTAAGCTACAAAAGCAGCGGAGCTGCGGGTAGAACAACTGAAAACAATAAAGAGCATAACACAGTACAGAAGAAAAAAAAAAAACACAAGAGCAAAGAGGAACACGAAAATGCCCCGCACATGCTCACGAACTTATCTAATACTATGGATACCGTTACTTGAGGTCACTGGCCCACACAGAGAGCTGCACTTGTGTATAACAAACAGACGACGGCACGCACAAACCCATACAAACACTCACACATACATACGCACGCCCTCTTGCTCACACGCTTAAGCCGAAAAGCAATAACAATTTTCGGTTATGTCATCCCACAAATTGTCCAATCTCTGGGAAATTAACGTTGAGCGTTTTATCTCATTTGAGTGCAACGCATTTGAGTGTTAGTTGCGTGCGTAGGGAAATTTTGTTGGCGATTAGTTTTCGAGTGAAATTCCTAATGCTTTGAGTGTGGGTTTATTTTTGTGGGTAATTCTACTGTTGCAGCTGAGTGATTTTAGTTTAAGGCTTTATGCGTTGAGTAATGTTACATACAGTATATTAAATGATTTCAGGAATACTAGTTTTGTAAATTGAGAGTTACTTTTTTATATTATTTATTTATGAAGAGGAGATTTTAGTAATATTTAATAACAAATTTCTATAAATTCAATAAATATTTAAAAATGCCAGTATATTATAATTCATAACAATTATTCTGATTAGATTATACATTTTAGCTTTTAATTAATACAAATAGAAAACGCTAACTTTTAATCATGGAATATGCAAAAATATTAATAAAATATGCAAGGAATTTACAAAAATGTAGCTTCCTAGAATCTAAGTTACCAAAATTTAAAAATTTTAGATTTAGTAATCTCCAAAGAAATAAAACTAATATTTTAAAAATATTTTTAAATGAGAACTGAATTGAATTGATATTATTATATTTTTAAGCACACTAACACTTTTTTAAAGACGAAATTTATTCAAATAATTTATTCTATTGTTGGAATTTGCGCCTGATCTTATTAAAGCCTAGATAAAACTTTATTGTTATTAAATTTTCTTCTTTACAGTTTTTAAATAACTTACATTTTCTTTTTGTACAATAACAATTACATACAAATTAATAATTGTATACAACTATTACATAGCTATGCATTATATATTTAAATATTTGTATTTTCAATTATCGTAAAACATTTTACAACAAAAATATCCCATTTACTCATTGTTCGCAACGCACTCACATCGAAGAACCAAATTTCCCTACTCAACTGCCTAGTCTAATCCAAACTTGCGCATAAAATGCACTCGAAATGTTCCCCTCTCTGCCGCTCTCACACGCATTGCTCCCGCTCACACTCTCGCAGTTAGCTTCATCTGTTGAAATCAGCTGTTGCAAATGCGCAAACTCCAAGCGACTACGCAACGCAATTGAAATTGATTTTGATTTGGAAAAGAGACGCGAGCGGGCACTGGCGACGCCACCCACCACCAAAATTGGGCACTCCAGGGAAAATTTTGGGAAGAACTCGAAACACACACAGAAAAATTTCTTGTATGACCTATTTACAGGCCGTAGAGTTCAAAGACCTTTTGGCTGGCGTTGCGAGCGCGAGCTTCCAGAGCCAACGACGAACGGCGAACGGCGGTCGAGGAACGGACAACCCCAAAGAGGGCTTGGGGCTTAGGCTTTTACTTTCTGTATCTAATTTAATTTTATGTTATATAGTTTTTGTTGTTCCTGTTGTTGTTGCTATTAATTTTTTCTTTTTTCAACAACAAATGCAACTGTTTTCTAGTTGTGGGGCGAGCTTATGTCATGATGTCACTCGTAGGCTTGTTTGCCTCTGGCGCCTGTGTTGAGGGTGGAAATGCATAATCAGCACTCACTGTAGTGCTGGTCCCATGGTGGTGTGGCACTGCCTGTCAGACACCATTTGCTGCTCCATCCACCTCCCCCTCTGATAATAGTAAAATAAAAAGTACTTGTCCAATTTGATTTCTGTTGCATGGCTTAGCTTGACCCACATTATATTATCTGACTATTCATTTGATGTGCTTTGATAATGTCATTTTTATATCATTTGATCTAATGCGATTGTAATGCATTCTAACGGAATTTTTGTAAGGTATCCAGAGTACATATTCTATTTACCAAGTTAACTCAACGAAATAAAAAAAATATATTTAAAGTACTTACCAATATCACATACCAAACTCTACAGCTAGAATATCAGATTTTTATAGACCTTCAATGACCAAATTAACATAATTGTCTAAATGCAAATCCCAATGCAGAATACTTCACTAATTTTACTGCTTTTTATTTGTAACTAGCTGGCCCGGCAAACGTTGCATTGCCCTCTATATTATTTCTAGGTAAAAAATTGTTGAAAGCTATGTTGTTCAGGCTGGGATACACTGATAAATTTATCAATCGGATTTTCATTCAAGCACCTTGTTGTAAACGACATTCTTCGTTTTTTGGTCGGGTGCAAGAACAAATAATGCGGATCGTTTGCCAACACGTGAGCATGCCACGTACAATTGACCATGAGAAAAACACGCATTTTCTAGATTGAGGCCACAAATAGTCAAAGATTGGCCCTGTGACTTGTTGATCGTCATGGCGAAGGCAAGACGAAGCGGGAATTGAATTCGTTTAAATTCAAAGGGCATATCTGTTGAGCTCATCGGAATCCTAGGAATAAGAACTTCCTCATCTTTAAATTTTCCTTTGAGTATCAACGCGTGAATCACATTGCTCATCAGTTTTCTTATCACCAAACGCGTTCCATTGCACAGTTTTGGTTGGTTTAAATTTCTAAGCATGCAAATCATGGAGAATTGCTCTTTTCATAGCTGTGTTCATTTCTTGACGCCGGTCAAGTTGTTCTTCCATATTGCCCATGAAGTATATTTGCAAGAATTTTTGCTGTGCATCTTCAATAGGTTGCAATGATCCAATGCGATGGCAAATCTGGCCTTGAATCTTTAAATTCAAAGCCATAGTTATAGTTATATTTACAAACACTATTTACAGAAATCTAACAAACTACATTATTCAAAAATTTTTTTTGGCAGTCATAGAAAATAAAATTTTTAACGTAAATTACCTTAAATATCCGTCTCCAATATTTTCCGCCCCAAATTATGTCATTTGGAAACAGGCATTGTATTTTTGAGTGTTCGCTAGAAAATGTCGTGATTCTAGTGTTTCGCCATAAAGCAGGGAACGCAATGGCTATGGTGACCGCTAATGGCAATGTCACTGTACCACTAAGGCAGCACAAACCGGGCGTTTCACCAGCAAACTTCAATGCGCCACAATGCTAGCAAACAACGTCCATTGGACCAATGCAAACTAAACGATTCAAGCTGTAATCAATGGTGCAATCATATCGAAACGCTGCTCGATTCAAATCAATCCTTGAACCATTTCTTATTGCCATTTCACGGGCTGCCTCTCTTTGAGAAGCACGAATTAAGGCCCTTCTTCCCTGGGTACTAACGCGGAGCCTTTCTCGGGCGATTTCTCGCTCTTCGTCAGATAATTGACTCGCGCTATTCCGTTGCCTAATTGCATTATGGGTCCGCCGGGAAAGATTAGATCTTCTAGGACGCGGCATTTTTATTAATAGTAATACTGCCCTCGCACAAAACCATATAAAACAATCGAGAAATATAAATATAAATAATTTACACAAATTTATGTTTGAGACAAACAAATACCTGAACTTTCGAGATATTTAGCTTTTGTAAAAGTCCAAAAATACAATTTTTAATAATTAACATTTTTTTTTTTAATTTCGAATTTTGAATTTTGAATTTTTTATTTATTTTTGATTGTTAGGTTTTAATCTTTTGATTTTTTTTTTAATTTTTGCAGATTTTTGATTTGAAATATTTATAAAGTTTAAAAGTCCGAAAATATAAAAAGCCAAAAATACACTTTTTAATAATTACCTTTTTTTTTTTTAATTTCGAATTTTTAATTTTTTATTTATTTTTTGAACAGTCAGGTTTTAATCTTTTGATTTTTTGCAGATTTTTGATTTGAAATATTTTTCCTTTTGATTTGAAAATTTTTTTTTTTTTTTTTTTTTTTTTTTTTTTTGAATAGTCAGGTCTGCTCGAGGTCAGGAGACCGTAGACTGACTGACTACATTTGTTTATTTACTTCTACACTATTGTCAAAACTGTCACTGTTACCAAGCCTACTGGGTATAAAAAAAATTTGAACATTTGGGGAAAAAACCGCGTTTTTCAAGTATTCGGCAAATTTTTTCAGTATTTTTAAGACCCTATACTAAACTCGTTGCGGAGACAAATCCAACAAATCAAAAACCATGAAAATTGGTTCAGCCCAAATCAAGTTATAAGCAGTCTTCACTTTTACACAACTTTCTTTTATATATATAGATTTAATCATATAATTATTAAGTCTTTACTTGTTTAATTAAATTTTTATTCTTACAAAATTTTATTTTTTATTTTTAAGAATTTAAAGTATTAATATATATTGTTTTATTATTTTTAAAAATATTTAAAAATGTTAAATATTTTTATGTATTTTTATTATATATTTTTATTATTATATATTTTTAAGCTATATTTTTATGTTTATCTAAAAAATATTTATTTTTATTTAAAATTAATTAATTTTATCCAATTCCTGTTGATCATATATTACATATTTAAGAACTCATTCATATTTATTATATTTTTTACATTTATTTTAAATATGTATTTTAAGCAAGCTTAATTACCAAAGTTCCTTTCTCTTCTGCTTATAATTATAAAACTTTAAAAGCCTCATTAGGTCATTATAAGAAAAACACTTCAGAGTCTATCAGTTAGACAAGGGAAGCCACAAATCAATTCGAAGCAAATAAGAAAAAGAAAATACAAAAATAAATTTAAAAAAATTCCCAAAAGAAAACACATCAAAAACTTGAAAAGCGATCAACAAAATACAAAATACCAAAACCAAAAATCATTTCAACGTAATACAATCTATATTGGAAAATTCCTGGGTGTCGAATTGGTGTGCTTTACTTTCGTTAAATGCCGAATAAGAAAAACAAACGCTGCGAATCTGTGGCCAAAAAGGGAAAGTTCAAGAACCCCATGAAAGCGTCAGCGCCAGCTAAACGAACTAGTTGAGGGGGGACGGCCGAGACTGGGGCTAGGCAAAAGGGGAAGCATTGCCTGTCTCACTTTTTGAATGGACACATTGAAGACAGACCAGCACAGTCCCACCTCCTCCCCTCCACCCTGGCACTCTCATAAAGCGAAAATTTCCCTGCACACTCACCACAAACGAAAGTGAGTCTTGTGTGTGCGCCGCTCCACCCGCCGCTCAACCTGCATGAAAACTTCTCGGTTTTTCTTTTCGTTATTTGCTTTTTTGGCGTAGCACAAGAAAAGCACTCGTGAAAGTTCATTGAACTTGCTGGAAAAAAAATCGGAAGCAAAATACATTTGCTGAAGCTCCCGCAAGTGGAGCCCATGTCTCTCGCACTTTGTTAGAGATATATGCTGGCTGGTGGTTGAAATAGCACACACCCACAAACATACGCACACATGCACACAAATTGGTTAATTTACGTGTGAGCCTTCACAAAAAGGAAAGGAAAGCAAACCTACGTCTAAGCCTACGCCCATTTGCAATAAAAAGAAATTCATTGATACTCAATTTTTCCTTTTATGCTCATTGCTTCACATGTGTACGGAAAAACAGTTTCAAGTTTTCTGCATCAATTTTTAGCATTTTTACGGATTTTATGTATTCATCAGTATTTTCCATACAATTTTCATTTATTCAATACATTTACTCATTTTCTCCACATGTTTTCATTCATTTAGCCATTGCATCTGCCTTAAAGCATCATTGTGTTGCATTTTACAGGGTGTTTACTGGTCGTACCAATGTAACTCTTTATAGTTTGGCTCGGCATACCTGATACCATTCATTGGTCTTCTGACACAATTTTTATTAGTTTTCCCCACATTTTCATTTATTTATTCATTAAATTTCCCCTAGCCCTTCGATGTTAGTACATTACAGTGTTTATTAGTCGTAGCTAAGCAACTTTTTGTTGGTTTGGCTTAGCTTATGGTGTCTACATAATTCGAGCAGGTTGTCCAATATGTTATACTTTTCTTTTTTTAGGATGAAAAATCTCAGTCTAGCCTTAAGCTATTTATAAGGGGTATTTGCTAGTCTTGTCAATTTGAAGTCAAGCAAACGAATGTAAAAAATAAAGAAAATTTTAAATATATATCAACTTACATAAATATCCATTCTTTAACTTCTCCATTTAAAATTATTGGCTCTATTAAAAATTTTGATTGCCTTCCAATGGGTAAAATGGTTCCAATCTTTGAAGTATGTGAAAAAATGTTGCATACTTTCTGGCATAGTTTTAAATAATAATATTCCTTTTAAATTTGGTCTTCCAAACAGAGTCAGCAACTAAAAACTTGATAATTTATTTAAAATTAAAGCCAAAAAACAATAATTATCCAACTTACACGAAAGTTTGTGATATTTGAAAACTGCATTGCTTTATCCATAGATTTAGATTCTGTTTTTAATTCACTTTTATGTCAATATACATTCTATTGAATTTTTCCCAAGATTTTCCAAGATCTTGGTTTCATAATTTTAGTATATATGCTAACTAAACTTTATATAAAAAAGTTTCCTAACACCTGCGCAGTCACACACACACACCTGTCATCAAACTATAATTTATTAATGCATAATTATATATTTCAATAAATTTTAACACATTAAACCCAAATTTTCAATGGTGAACATTCTCCTTCTTTTATTATTATTGAATTTTCAACTTGCTTGATCTTCACTTTATATCTTAAGAAATATTAAAAAATATGTATATATATACATATATAAACATATAGATATAGCTGTTATATCGTATAACGCACATTGATTCGTAATCCTCTCTCATTATTACGCTTATTCGCTTTGTTGTGTCTTGCAAGCAAACTCGTAAATCATATTTAAAAATTTGAACTAATGTTAATAATACGATACGATGCACACGAATAATTACAACAACATAGTAATAAAGTAGATAAAACAACAGTTAATAATTCAGCCAAATTGTAAAATTTTGACAAAATGTAAATGTCTAAAATAAACTATAAATTTTTATATTGAACAAATCGTTCATCGCGAATTTGGTAGATAGATAAAAGCAAACGAAATGAATATGGATGGAACCTACACTCTGTGAAGCAGTGTGTGTGTGTGTGTAATTGTATGTGGGTGTGTGTGTGCAGCTGTGGGTATCTCTCTGTATATGTGTTTAAAGTAGACTTAGCTAGCTTATGATGTATTGTTGCTGTTTGCTTGTCTCTTTGATTATTGTTAGTTATGTTCTGGGCTCTACTGCGCCGGCGCTGGCTGCGGCTGTGGAGCCAGGCGACTGACGAATCCAATACCTCCACGAATGATCTTGCCAACTGCGGGTGGAGAACGAGCTGCCAGCGCCTCAAAGGTAATGCGTAGCTCGGCAAAAGCAGTGCGGGGATAGGGATTACGGCGCGAGCTATAACGCATGACCAGATAATGATAGTAGATGATTGGAGTCATCAAACTAGCGTGAGCCCTGTTAGAAAACAAGAAGAGATATTAGCAAAATATGAAATAAAATATATAAATAAGTATGTATACACGGATACATGAAGCTTTGAATCAAATTATACGCGCATTGAATTTGCAATTAAAATTGTATAAAAATACAATGTTGATGCATTAACTGATTGCAGCTTTTAGCTTTAGGGATTATTGCCTCAAAGTTCGATCCAAATATATATATATATATACATATAATTAATCAACTCACATAAAAGTTAACACAATGGCATAAGGCATAATGAAAATCTCGCAGAATGCGGTAGCCTTTAGTATATTGGATGCCTGGAATTCCACAATTGAGATAATGAAACGTGCGCCCCACCAAGAATTCTGACCAATCAGCTGAAAGGCAAAAACATTATATATATATGTAATGCTGCTCACATAATAGAACCATATATACTCACATCCAATAGCTTGAGCGAGTAGCTGGCCGCATGCAGCACTGAGTAGAGCGCAATGGGTATGAGCACCAGCAGAGTGGGACGAATGCTAAAGAAGATCAACGAGTACATCATATAATGACACGAGTCTTCGGCAAATAAACGAGCCAAGAATTCGCGGCTGAACGAGAAGGCGGGCACACGCTGATGCAAACGCAGCGCGGAGATGGCTGCATTCGCTAGCAGAACCTTGTTGAAAGAACTCTGTTGTGAGCTGTTAATGGAGATGTAAGAGAGTGTAAAGAATTAGTATTTAGAGAAAAACATAAGGTTATATATAAGTGGATATAAGCTAGAGTTTCCTATATTAAGAGCATAGTATTAGGAAAATAGAGCTCTGAGATTAAGTTTAAATTTGTTGTTTCAACTCTTCTATGTGATTCTCTCTTTGAGTGTTGGTTCTGTTGGTTATTTACTTTCCCCTCTATCTATCGAATATCGAACAAACGAATATCTCTTACAACACTTAATAACTTGTTAATCAGTTTTGCTTCTATTTTATCTCAATTCAATTTCGCCTTTGATTTACTCTTAATCCTTGCAATGCTGACTCTCACATTGCCTCGCTCTGCTATAAATCGTCTTTCTATGCGCTCCTCATAAAATTAAATGACTCAGAGCAAATCTCTGCTACATGAAGACTAGATATAATGAAGATATCATTAATTACATATAGGTTTTTTCGGGTATATATACACATATATACTCACGTGAATATGGGCAACACATAGCTAACGGTAAAAAAGATGACAAGCAGACGCAGCGCCCACAGAGCCGAGTCGATGCGATTTGTTTGAAAGTGCTGCAATAGCTTTGCCGGTGCATTTTGTGATGTTTGCGGTTGCTGTTGCTCCTGTTGTCCTTGTGGCTGTGATGAGGATGAGGCTGACGAACTGGGCTGTCCATCACCCTGAGCGTTGTCAAAGCTCGTCTGTTTCTGTTGCTCGGTTGTCGCACTCATTATGCCTGTAGTAAGTGTTCTGCTCCGTTTGCTAGAGTTCTGTCTGCAAATGTAAAAATATGAAATGAAGACCATTAGAAGCAGACCTTATCATTTGGTATTAAGGCAAACAGTGCGCTGCTTATCAATGTCTCGCTAATCGCCGCGCTGATAAACGTTATGTGTGCGCTCCCGGCCACAAAACTGATACATATATAAATATGTAGGTATAATAAGTGTATTTGCAGTAAAAACTCAAGAAGTTCATGAATACCAAAAACTTTATACATAATATTTACTGTATTGGAAAGTTGACTTTTGAAGTATTTTGCTGAGTTATATACATATGTATGTAGGTATTTATCATTTGTTATTTAAACGCCATTACATATCGCGTGTATTGCAGTGTCATGATAAATGGCGAATATTTAGTTGATACTGCGAGGTTGGCTCAATAAATATAGGGTTAAATATGTGTGAGGTAGCAAAAGAATTTTGAATTTGCATGGGAATGGGAATGACACAATAAATCTTGAAAGTAAGCCCGTTTTTTATTTTTTCTATTACAAAAATAAATTAAACAAAAGAAAATTATAAATTTGTAATTTTTTTTTTAGCAGCGTTTATAGAGGAAAATATTTAATTATTTATAAAAAATTTACTGTGTTCGGGCTTAGCCTATACCAATGAGGTACGCAAAACCAAAAAGAAATCGGAGAATTTTTAATTATTTAAAAAATAATCAACTGTCCAGTTTAGTAAATGTCCGAGATAGTTAATGATCAAATTTAATTGCAGTGTATTTAAGTTTTGTCTGATCCAGCTCAACTGTTCTTCATTTTTCGGCATTGTTTTGTTTTATGTATTAATGGTACGCGCTTTTAATTGTAAATTACATAGACAAAAGTATTGTGTGTCGTAAGACCAAAATACAACAAAAAACCAGTTGAATGGAAAGTTAAGCACAAACACATAAACACTTAATGTCCAAGGCGTGTTGAGCATTGCCACAGAGGCGTGAATGTTTGGCTCTGTGGCAAACGGCAGACAACTCGTGTGCAGGAATGGCAAAACAGTAACAACAATAACATGCCAAGTGAAACAACAAATGTAACTTGGCTTCTCTATATATTGTGTGTGTGTGTGAGTGTGTATATATGTACTTGCATAAGGTTACATATGACCCCTTGCTTCAATTTCTATTTGAATATTTCTTATAGCGTATGAAAACAGTTAAATCGTTTTAGCGCATGACTTTAATGGTGCACAGCAATTAAATTAATCTTTAAGTGAAATTTAAAAAACAAAAAAAAAGAAAAAACTATTATTCAAGTTTACGATATGAGCGAACGAACCAGGTAAACTTCAGCGACTAACAAAGCGGACTGAGTCGATGCCCAAACCACTGACAAGAGAGTAACCGCAATGTGCATGTTGTTACGAAATACACGTCAAAATAACCAAACTCACGCACACATGTATGTGTGTGTGTTAGAAGAGGCCAAACAGGTGGCAGACGAACAACACTCAGAGAGGGGGCGTTAAAGCAGAAAGAGAGAGAGAGAGAGGGCAGAGTTAGAGGAGCTGACACAGTGAGAGTGCATAGAAAAGTGCGACGGCGTAACGTGGGCAGGAAACGTAACTGAAAACTGGCGGAAAACTGTTGAAATTATGAACAGTGTTGACTTCATTTGGCTTTTTTGTGTACGTTTTGCGTTAATTTTGAGAGTCATTAGACTTTATCCAACAAACTTCATCTATTCAAATATTTTTAGTTTATTATTTTTTATGTTTGACAGAGGCAATTGCCTTTAATTTAAATACCTAAATGATGTTTTACTTCAAGAGCTGAAAACAGCTAAAAGATATCTTCAGCATATCTATTTTTTGTTTTGTACCTTTCTCCCACTTTCTTTTTTCAACACAGTCAATGAAACAAAAAAAAACCAAAAGGTTTACTGCCTGTCAAGGCAAAGTTTAATTTAGTTATTTAATTACCTAGCTATTTTAGACTATGATATTGCGTTTCAATAACCGAGTTGTGCACATTTTAGCCAACTTTTATCAACAACTTGCGCCTCTGCATAAGCGACTTTAGTCTGGGAAAACATCATTCAGAAAATAAATTAGCACTTTTAGCTTGTGTTTTGATCGCACAACTGATAGCGGAAACCAGGCTTACTCACACTTTAGCTATTTTCCATTCGAATTTTCGGCTAAGCCAAATTCAAGCTACTTTTCATTGAAATTTAGCTGAAAACAAACTAGCCTTTTTTTGGCTATGCCAACAATATTGATAATATTATGCAGGTGGTTTGAAACGTTATTGACACCAGCTGGTCATTAAGGGCCAATAATTTGATATTCACATTGATGGGTCGAGTACAAATATTGATTTTAGTAAATGATGTCCTTTCTTAAAAATACAATAATGGACAGGGACAGGAAACTAGGTCAAGCTAAGCGCTAGATAATTATTCATTTAATATGCAGCACATTTTGGGACTGAGGTCAATCGAAAACTGAAATTTGGTATCAATATTATAATTTGTTGTTAAGTCAAGTGGAATGTGATGAAATCTATGTAAATGTGCATAAATATATGACGTCACATGTTGGCACCACGAGGAACACGTCAGTGACATACACTGAAGCACACACTCACGTACAGCCGAATTGGGGAACAAGGTGCGCGCTTCAATGCGTGTGTGTGTCTGTATGAGTGTGTGACATTTTATTGCGCTGATTGACTTTAGTTGAACTCTTTCTAAACTTTGATATAAGCATCAAATGATACACCAGAACTCAAAAGTTATTCCAAAGTGCACTTGTTGCCAAATGAATACCGAAATAAAGGCGGAGAAAACAAAGCCCCAAATTAGCGACTTCCTATTTTTTTTTCGTTAAATTTGGGCAACACGTAGCAGCAGCCGGCAAAGCAAAGCAAAGATAGATACAAACAGGCAGATCAGCGACCAGCACATTCTCTGCAGCACATAAATAAATAAGCAACCCGTATATACAGCAGCGTGTGTACATTATGGGAAAATTGGGTTATTAACCATTGCACCAGGCGCACTTTTTTTTCAATTTGGAGCCTCTTTCTCACCAACACTAATGAAACTACCGCGAACGCTACTGCAGTTGTAAATTTACTTACGAAACTTGATAGACGCACTTTTTTCACTTATTTCTCATTTAGAAGGTGTTGTTGAATGCTCAATGCAAACTTACCCGCAAAAAGCAGCTAACGCACAGCGTTCTTTAACTATACGAAATTAAATTAAATAAAATAAATGTGTCGACATAGACTTGCGATTAAATGAACTATCGATAAATACTAAGCAGACGCTCAAGTGTATCGATAAATATACAGTGGTACATTTTATTTCTTGCTTTTATCAGTGTGTACATACTGCTTAAGCACATTGCTAAACAGCTACCGCATTTATTTGTTATTATTATTTATGGATTTAAGATTTAATAAATCTAAGTATGGACAATGATGACATAACATTACCTGCAGATACATTAGCTATACTTAATGAGTTCCTGGCAGAACGAACACAGCGTGAACATGAAGAGGAGCAGCGCATGATAAACAAAACAGGAAAGGATGCACATTTCGAGGAAGATTGGGTAAAGGGCTTAGGCAAATGTTTTGTGTGCTTAATCTAAAAGCGTCCATCCTTACAGCAACTTAGTCAATTTTGGTACAGTGAGAAAACGAAACAAGCTATTGGCGCTGCAGTAGCTAAAATAGTTCAGGAACATAATACACCGGATTTTCGCATAGCTTTATTATCCTGTCCATCGCTTTACGCAACCGTAAAGGATGTTCATGAACAAGGTAAAAAAGATAGGTGGATTTTGTAAATAACTGATTGTGTATACGTGAACTTCTCTTTCAGTTAACATTTTTGAGTATGATCAACGTTTCGCTGCCTATGGAACTGATTTTGTACATTATGATTTCAATGAAGTTTCCGCGGACTACTTAGTCGAGTATCACAAATGCTACGATTTAATCATTGCTGATCCACCATTTCTGTCCGAGGACTGCATGACTAAGATGTCACGGATAATACTTAGTTTGCAGCGCAACAGAGCGTCCAAAGTGGTTTTCTGTTCCGGTGAAGTAGTTGAGCCTTGGCTGCTCGCCTGTTTGCCTTTGCACAAATGTGAATTTCGACCGGAACATGAACGAAATTTGGGCAATGAATTTGTTAGTTATGCTAACTTTAATTTTGACCATTATATTGTAAATAAATAACACATGGTAGATCGACGACTGAAAATTGAAACTGTGAGTGTGTTTGTGTTTCTTATTTAGCTAGTACATCCGCTTCCTTGCGCTGCTGCACCAGTTCACGTAGTCCGTCCTCCTGATCCTTGAGTGACTTTTGCAGAAATTCCTTTTTCTTTTCGAGCAGTTCGATGGCTTTATCACATTTATCCTGTTTGGCCTTCAGCTCATTGCGCATACTATCCAAATCAGTTAACAGAAACATGCGACCAACCGACATGTAGACCCTGTTGAAATGTATTTTATATTAGTTTAGATGCTCAGCTCCTAGATTCCAGATTCCAAATCCCTAAGAACTAACTCACCTGGTGTCATCAGTTAGATTGCTGGTGCTTTTCTCTGTTAGTGAATACTTTTGTTTGCCCGTTTTCACCATGTCGCATTTCATGTCAATCATGCTTATTTTTTTCGTCGTTTCCAATTTATTTATTTGCATTTCCGTGAAGGCCTATTAGAGGGGGAGGGGTTGGGTTAGGGCACGAATGAGTGTATTTTTTCCTGGGTGCACCACGCGCTGCCTACCGGCAGTTGCTTTGTTGCATTTAACTTGTGGGGTCACTTACCTTCTTCAACTCTAAATCCATTTGTGCCATTTTGTAGTTGAGCTTTTAGCCTTTGTTATGTTTTTGGTTAAGTTTTCGTTTTAAGCAGTAATTCTTCACAAATTTAAACACCTGCGTTCAGCTTTGGAGTTTTGTAGATGGATAAGTAATTCGAGGAGGTAAGTCGATAGGATATTAAAACGATATATCTAAAATGCAAAAGTGTATATTTACATGCACGATTAAATGATTAAAATATTAGCTCTATATGTTTTAATTTACGTTGCCACAATACTTTAATTACACGAGATTACATAAATATAAGTATTTACTATTATACATTAATTCATAAAAAGATTTAAATAATTTTTGTTTTAAAGTACAGCAGCTGTTGCTCATATGATACTCAAACAAGTTGGCATCTCCCAGTCAAAGTAAAATTGTGTAGCCAGAACTTTGTGTATTTATTTTATTTTTAGTTATTAAAAACTGAAAGTTATGGCTTTGCTGCCTTTATTGTTTTTGTTTATGCTTGATAACGGAGTAGAAGGAATACAACAGGAACTGGCTTCCTGATGTTATATATTAGATTAAGCCGTAAATATATTCGGTTCTGTAAAACTTTGATCGAGGAATTTAGGAATTGCGACTAGGAACAAATGGAGGACAACAAAGTGTCGTACAATATAAAACAACCGCTTGCTGGCGATATTGATATTGGACTTGTGAAGATTGAGCAAAATGAGATGCCTGATATTAATATTGTAGAGAAAATGGAATTGCAGTGGGAGCACAACCAACAAACACAGCATCGTCCAAAGCCGTAAGCAGTGCTAAGTCCTCACTTTATAATATAAACTTATTTAGAATTTAATATTTTTCAGATTTCATCGGGGTAAGATCTAATATTCAGAGAAATTTTGATTTAAAACTCGCAGATTTTTTTATTTTAAAGATTTTCCAATTGGAATACGCATCGACTTGCCGTATTTTAATTGTGTGGGATTTTTAAGTGCATTTTTGTGTATACATTTTAGCACACCTTATTGTTGTTTGATTATTTTAGGGCAAAGAATGGTCAACTGGCGCGAAGGAGAAGTCAACTATTTAATTGATTTGGTTAAAAGTAATTCCTATGTTTGGAATAGTTCTGTACCCGATTTTAAGAAGAAGCACAAGAAAGCATTATTTTGGGAACTTGCTGCAGACAAGATAAATAACGCTCTAAATCCAAGGACACCGTTTACAAGAAGTAACGAAGTTAAATATTTAAGATTGAATTTGAATTTGTATTTACTCAATCATATTATTCTGTTTATTGTTAGATGATTGTTTCAAGAAATGGAACAATCTACGTACATATTTCCAAGCGGAAGTGAAGTCCGTTAAGATAAAAAATAACGGTGGCACCTCGGATGGCGATGAGATCAGCGGCGGCTGGAAGTATAGCTCGAAGATGAGCTTTTTGATTGGCACGCGCTTGCCTCAAATAGCGGTAAATGCGTTTAACAATAACGAACAATCGGTATTAAATTCACATAGCTTATATTTGTAACTACTTCTAATAAGATATGTTCTTGTAGGTGTTCGATACAACGACCAGCTTATCCGATTCCAATGGCGAATCGGAAATGGAAGTTTCAAATCAAGAACCTCAGGAAAATGATTGTAAGCAATCGCATGCCAATGTGGATGAACTACATCAGTCGCCACCAGGCTCACCGCAAACAAAACGCAGGAAAAATAATGAGTTGGCAGATGGATCGGAGAATACTGTGCCCCAAAGCGTACCGAACAATGTGAATAAATTGCCTACGAACGCGCTAGCCAGTCAACTTAATAAAAGCGAAGAGTCCCGTTCGTATTACTATAGCAAATATGTTGGTCAATGCTTGGATAAGCTGGATCCGGATCTTAATTTGGAGGCTAGAGAGAAGATAAGCGAAATATTATTCAAATATGAAAAAGTACAATTGAAGCGATCATAGACTGAAATACTTGTTAAATATATATACATATAATTGTGTTAAGATACAATGTAAATAATTAAAATGTCCTTAATATAAAAGTACACAATATGTGTGTAGTTAATCATTAAGAACAAATATGCTTGGCAACAAATTTACAATTTGTTTAAGTACTTATAGTATATATTTATATGTTATCAATAGTAATCACAAATATATAGTTATATATAATCGGAGCATTTGTAAGCAGAACGCTTTATAGAGACTATAGAATATTAGAAAAAAAAACCATAGTCATACTTTATTATTGAGAATATGATGAAAAGTTATTAGCATGCATGTAGACCAAACAAATAAAGAAACTTAGCATTCAATTTTGTCAATTTGTGTTTTTACAAGTGCCCTAAAGGGATTAACCTACAAGGGAGTGACAGAAGCCAGAAGCCAAATGAAGCTCTCCAAGTGTAGCATGTGCAATACACAATGCTAACATCGGCGATTCGCTTTCATTGCATCATGGAGCGTTGGCATAACAAGCTGGCTGTTGTTACCGGTGCCAGTGGCGGCATTGGAGCTGCCTGTGCTCGTGCTATGATTGGCGCTGGTTTGCGCGTCGTCGGGTTGGCGAGACGCGAGGCCAAATTGAAGGAGCTTAAGGAGAGTTTACCTAAAGATTTGCAGAAAAACTTTATACCACGATATTGTGACATATCCAAGGAGGAGCAGGTGCTGAGCACATTCGACTGGATCGAACGTGAGCTGGAAGGTGCGGATGTACTTTTAAACAATGCGGGCATAACTCGCGAAACGGAGCTTGTGACGCCGGGCAATACGAAAAAGCTGCAAGAGGTCATCGATACAAATGTCATGGGCGTTATTTGGTGTACGCGGGCAGCCTTCAACAACATGCTGAAGCGCGATGTAGAAGGACATGTGGTGATCATCAACAGCATTGCGGGTCAGCAGGTGTTGAATTTCATTGATGTATTGCCATCGTTCAACATCTATCCAGCCACAAAGTTTGCCATCACAGCTCTGACCGAAACATATCGTCAGGAATTTCAGCTGCACAAGAGCAAAGTACGTGTGACGGGGATTTGCCCGGGCGCAGTCAATACGAATATATTTCCCGAGGAAATACATTTCTATGTTAAGGATATGGCAAGACTAGATCCCTCAAATATAGCCGATGCGGTGCTCTATGCACTAAGAACACCTCAGCACGTCCAGGTGAGTGAATTCGCACATAGGTTTCTCATTCGATATTAATTAATTGAGCTTTTGCAGATACACGAAATAACTATTAAGCCAATGGGTGAACTTTTTTAAGCTACACTTGCAATTTGATTTATCAAAAATATATATACGAATCAATAACATAAATAATCAACTGCGTGCGTCCTTTTTATACTATGCTTTCTTTTTTTGCTTAACGCCGATGGCCTTCAGGGCATTCAGTCTTTCGCGCAGCACCGGCTCATTGAGGCTGTGCATGCAAAGAAATTGTCCATTTAGAAATAGCACGGGTATGTCATAGCGAAATAGTCGCAAATATCGCACGTTCTCTTTGCGATCGATAAAGACTTTCTTCAGCTCGAATTCGCCCGCAAAGTTCTGCTCTAGTTTCTTGACTAGATCATCACAAAGTGGGCATGGTTCCTTTGTGTAGAGCGTTAGTTGCGGCAAGCTCTCCGGTAGATTGGGTGCAGGTATGCTAAAAATGAAATATATACATTCAATCACAATTGGATTACGAAATAGAATTAGATATATTTACATTTTCTCGAGCACCATTAGTACACATCGTCCGTCGCTGGCTTCCATAATGACGCAGCCAAGACTGCCAGCGGGCAGAGCATGAACTGTGTGAGTCAATAAGTGGCTGGCGGTTATTTGTCGAGAATCATGCGTTCGTACTTCGTTCACATCCAGCTCTACTAGCGTGCCCAGCTGCTTCTTCAGCTCCTTGTTGATAACTAGTTCCCAGCTATGGACATCCGTTAGCTGTATTGGCTGACTACCGGCCAAGCGGAAGATAGCGTGCTCGTTGTCTTGTTCCATGAAGAATTCACGCACAATTGCCAACGGCTGCAGTTGCAGGCGCTCTGCTGTTTTGGCCGTAGTTAAGGCAACAGCAGCAGCGCCTGGACATACAGTCGATAGCGACTCCTTTTTTACTTTATCTCGAGCTTTTCTAAACCAATTGTTAGCAGTTGTCAACAATTCGCTGTGTAGTATATCATCTTTTTCCTCGTGTTTGATGTTTGCACGCGTATCGCCTAATATGATCCAACCAGCTTCGTCCTGCTGCAAGCACTCCAGCGACATTTCCAGTCCACTGACGGAGCACGCCGCGTTTTTTATGGTATGCGCCTGACAGCTTTTTAGACCCAGAGCTTTGGCGACGCTGCTCAATGAATCGTTGTTCACTATTTCACTGGAAGTGCAAATGATTAGCTTCTTGAATTCATCCCGCGGCGCTGATGTGCGTTTCACCAGCTCATCGATCACCATGCCGGCCAATTGATCTTCTTCATCGCCACATTCCAAGGAATTGGGCGTGCGCACAGCAGCCGCAATAACCACAGCGTTCTTTTGCGATTTCAGGCAATAGTTGCGCACCATATGCAACACGCTAAAATAAAACAATATTTCTTATAATTATATTTGAATAAACACAACACGCAATCGAATTATGCACCTCCTTACGCATTGCAAGCGAAACATTGCTGGTATTTTGTTTGGCAAACAGTTGTTATTGTTTATGATGATTTAAATTTTTCGATTTCGATAACAAACAAAAGCAGCTGTCATATTCAGAGATGAGCGCATTCCTAGAGATGAGCGTTTGCTTTTGACAGCTGTTTCTCTCGCTCTGCAACAACAAAAACAAGAAACAAAAAAAAACAAAAAACAAAAAAAAAGAAACACAACGGAGAAAGTTATTTTCAATTTCAATAACGCTAAGTTCGAATTTACCAACAACAAACAACGAAGATAACGTAAAAAAAAACAACAAATATAAAACCAGTTATTTCGTTTTAACTGCTGCAGTTATTATTGCGGAGCCCCAGCAATTGGAAGCTTTACGAAACTAGGCTACCGCTAAATATTTTTTTTCGACAATCAAATGGAACTGACCTTCAAAAAGGCACGATTGGGCACTAGTGCAAACACAGCTGCTACTGCTGATGTTGCTGCTGAGGCGGACGAAGAAAATGAAGCGAATGACTTTGGCTGGTGGGCACTGCCCGAACCAGCTCTGTTGGAGATTTTTATGCGTCTCAGTGTACAGGATATAATGCAGGCGGGTTTAGCCTGCCGTCGCTGGAATACAATTTCGAATGACGACTTATTGTGGCGCCAGAAGTTTCAGCAACATTTCCGAGCCTCGCCTAGCATACCGCTTAAGCCCGGCGCCACCAGTTGGCGCAGTGAATACCAACGTCTGAGCACAGAGATTCCCTTTGTGCAGGCTCAGCGTCTAGAGCCGAGCGTGGAGTTCAATCACGGTCACACGCACCAGGTACTGCATGTAAGCTTTGCACACAATGGCGAAATGTTCGCCACCTGCTCTAAGGACGGCTATGTGATTATATGGAATGCCCAGCATCCATGCACAGGTGAGCCAATTAAATTAAGCTGAGGTAAGCTAAATGAAGGTCACTGACGCACACCCTCTCACACTCTTTCCAATATATATAGAAAAGTATGCGCACAATATGAAGCAATTTAGCTGGAAATATACCCAATATTCGCAGTTCAATCAGAGCGACACCTTGCTCTTGGTATCGGGGGTGCATTTCGGCTCGCCACAGAGCACTTCTGGTGAAATAGCTGTCTTCTATTTAGGCGCCACGGAATCTCATTTGCGCTGTCGAGTCGTGAATAGGCCATACGATATATTCGGCACCTGGTTCAGTGATCAGTATCTGCTGTCGGGTGATCTGCATTGGCTTGCACATTTGGTGAGCACCTCGGTGCTGTGGTTGAACAAAGCCAATCAGGAGATCGACTCGGAGCATGTGCCAATCATGAGTCAGCTGTATAAGTTCTACAATCGAAATGCCAGCTCCGTGCGCGCCATTATGGTGGCCAGATGTCCATGGCTGGATGACACGAACGATCCGCTGGCACAGCCAGAGCAGGTGGCACTCACTGCTGCTGCTGCTACTGCTACTTCGTCTATTGATGAGCTCTCCACATCTGCCTCCTCCTCACTAGCCAGTGGCAATCCGTTCAGCTTGCGACGCACACGCAGTGCTACGCCCGAAGATAATTATTTGCCAGACATAAGTGAGCACAGTCAGATGCGCAGATCTCGTGCACGTCCTGGACACACTTCAGATGCTACCATTCACTATCTGGAGGAGTATAGACGAGCAGCTACTTCCAGTGGTTTAGACACTGACCATGAGGACGAAGAATACGAGTCGTGCTCAGAACTGCCAGATGAATACGATGAAATGGAGAACAGTGTACCCAAGTACCTAATCTTTTCGACTGGGTCGAAAACCTTTACGCCCCATCAAATTGGATTCAAGCGCATACGCAACGTTTTCTTTCCCAAGAAACTGGATCCCGGGCCGACCCTCAAAGAGCGCATCGCAGCCAAGCGAGCTGCCGAACAGCAGCAGCAACAGGCACCGCGCAACGATCCCGATTGGTGGGACTACGAGTCTGTCAAGGGCCGATTCGATCAGGTAGACAAAGTAATTGATCTGCATGGTCATATTATAGGCATGGCGCTCAGTCCCGATCATCGATATTTGTATGTAAATACGCGACCCTGGCCGAAAAACTATAATATAACGAATCCGCTAGAGCCGCCACCAATCGCCCAGGAGATCGATATACATGTGATCGATTTGATGACCCTCAAGCGTGTGGGCAATATGTTGCGTGCGCACAAAGCTTATACGCCCAGTACAGAATGCTTTTTCATATTCCTCGATGTTTGCGAGGAATATGTGGCCAGCGGTGCTGAGGATCAGCATGCCTATTTATGGGATCGCTATTACGGAATTAGCTTGGCCAAGTTTAAGCACACAGATGTGGTCAACAGTGTGGCGTTCAATCCGAAAGACTCTCAGATGTTGGTGACCACCAGCGACGATTATACAATTAAGGTAAATATGAAAAATCTTCAATTGCATTTAATGATTTACTTCGTTAAATTAGGTTTGGCGTTCGCGTGCCCAGGCCAAGGCACACAATATCCCTCTTAATGTCAGCGAATCGTTTCTGCTGAAGCCCAAAAACTGAGCCAACTGTTCTGTTCCTTTGTGTACCTGTGCTGTCCCATTTGTGAGCCATCAACAAAATTTCGTTCATATGCATATTATCTATTATATAAACTGCTCATTTTGGTGTTAGCTTTTAATGATTGAGTGTATGCATATGCAGATTGTTTTGTGGTTGTTAAAATGTTAAATGTACTTAATTGAATTATTGTTGTGGATTTGTTGTTGCCAAGTTTTTGGTATCGTGGTCTACAAGGAAGGCTTCACTGTCGTCTCGAAATCTGGCACTGGTGCGGTAATCCCTTCAGTGATAGGTTTTGATGCTTCTGATTTTGCTTCCGTTTGCGCTTCAGCAGATGTCGATGGCTGATCTGGGCTTCTAATAACAGCGCATGACTCATCAGTAGGTGGTTTCCTATTTTTCTTGCGCTTCTCGGGATGACCAAAACAATGTTCACATTCGTCGTCATCGTCCGACGAGCTTTCGCCAAAAGCCAAGGGTTTACGATATATGCAACAGCCTGTTTATATAGAGTACATAAACAATTATATAAAGTATACCCGAGTCGTGTGTCTTACTTACATTTGGACTTCATCCGATTCATATGCTCGTTGTCGATGACACCATCGTGGAAGACTACCCGGCGTTCATCTCTCGGATGCTCAAGGCGCAGCAGCAATGTGGGTGCACTTTGGGCTGCCTCTGCTTGTTGTGTAGCGCTATCGGTTTCTTCTAAGGTTTCTGTTTTGGTACCATCAGTATTATTATTACTGATTGGTACTTGAGCCATTTTTGCAAAATAAACAAAGAAAATAATAGTGGGGATCAGCTGCAGACTAACCCTTCAGGTGCATTAATCGATAATTTTTACTCTTAAGTGGCAGCTCCGAGATGTGGCAACGCTGCGGCCAAATGTCAAGTTGTCAGCTGTCAGCTGTCAGTCGTGTCGTAGCGAAAATGGCTGCAATTGTGCGATATAATTTGTTAACAAAACCACAATTTGGTAAATACACAACGTTGTAGACTTATAGTGTGGTGTAAATGTTTAATTGGGTAACCCGTTAAGTTGACAGGCATGATAGTTAAATCGGAGCCAGCTGGCATGTTACAAAATTTGTGTTCCAAACAAATTATGTAATTTCTGCGCACAACAAAACAAAAAAAAATTGCGCATTGCTGAAGTACTATTGATTTATATAAATTGCATTATTTTGCAGTGGCTGCGCTGCCGGGCGCAGTACAGTTGCGCTTGCAGAGCACCCAAGCACCACCACCAGGCACTCCGCCGCCACAAACAAAAACCAAATTTGGCCCTTTGGCAGATGAGGATCGCATCTTCACCAATCTTTATGGTCGTCATGATTGGAGGTTGAAGGGTGCACAGAAGCGCGGCGATTGGTACAAGACCAAGGAGATTGTATTGAAGGGCCCTGACTGGATTATCAATGAGATCAAGACCTCTGGATTGAGAGGACGTGGTGGAGCTGGCTTTCCCAGCGGCATGAAATGGTCATTTATGAATAAGCCCGGCGATGGACGCCCCAAATATCTAGTTGTAAATGCTGATGAGGGTGAGTGGCCAGACATATTGACAGGCATTGTTGAAACAAGACTAATACATTTTTCGTCTGCAGGCGAACCAGGCACTTGCAAGGATCGCGAGATTATGCGCCACGATCCACACAAGCTGGTCGAGGGATGTCTAATTGCTGGTCGCGCTATGGGTGCACAGGCTGCGTACATTTACATACGAGGCGAGTTCTACAACGAGGCTTCTAACATGCAGTTGGCCATAGCCGAGGCTTATCAAGCTGGTTTGATTGGCAAGAATGCTTGCGGCAGTGGCTATAACTTTGATGTATTTATGCATCGCGGCGCAGGCGCTTACATATGCGGCGAGGAGACCGCGCTGATTGAATCGCTTGAGGGTAAGCAGGGTAAGCCACGATTGAAGCCGCCATTCCCCGCCGATGTGGGTCTCTTTGGCTGCCCTACCACGGTGACCAATGTCGAGACTGTGGCAGTGGCACCCACCATTTGTCGTCGCGGTGGCAATTGGTTTGCTAGCTTTGGGCGTACCCGTAATTCGGGAACTAAGCTCTTCAATATCTCTGGTCATGTGAACCGGCCTTGCACCGTCGAGGAGGAGATGTCCATACCACTTAAAGAGCTAATCGAACGGCACTGCGGAGGTGTCATTGGTGGTTGGGATAACCTACTGGGCGTTATACCTGGTGGCTCATCGACGCCCATTATACCACGTAAGGTTTGCGATGATGTGATCATGGATTTCGATGGCTTGATTGCGGCGCAGACATCACTGGGCACAGCTGCTATCATTGTGATGGACAAGTCGACGGATGTAATTAAGGCGATTGCGCGCTTGATTTCCTTTTATAAGCACGAGAGTTGTGGCCAGTGCACTCCCTGTCGTGAGGGCATTGGCTGGATGAATAAGATTATGACGCGGTAAGACCTTGAAATTGACAATCAACCAAGTATATGTTATATTTGGCATTTTCTTTGTAGCTTTGTCAAAGGCGATGCCCAGCCCTCTGAGATAGACATGCTGTGGGAGATATCCAAACAGATTGAGGGACACACGATTTGTGCATTGGGTGATGGCGCCGCTTGGCCCGTGCAAGGACTCATTCGGCACTTTAGGCCGGAAATTGAGAAGCGAATGCAACAGCATGCGCAGCAGTCAAAGCGCGCCACAAATTAAATTATGTTATAGCTAATTAAATATACTTCATTTAATTTGCAAATAAACTGTAAAGTTCTCTTTATCCAATAATTCATAATAATTTTAAGTCTCTGCTCAAACTTGGAGGAACAGATTCAGCTGCACACATTACGGATTAAGCCTGGGTCAATTTATATATCTTTAATGTGTCAATTACAGAACTAAGTATCAATTTTAGGATCACTATAATTTTTAGAAACCTGTTGACAGATTTAAATTATTAATACCTAAACTGCAAACCGTTTCATTTCAGATTCTTTGGTCACTTTTTAAATTAAAGCAGCTTTATTTTGCAACTTACAAGGGTTAGCTAAATACATATTTCCTTCAAGTATGTCCTCCAATTCCAAGTACGCTGCGTACGTCATTTCCTTCAAGTACAATATCTCTTCTAGGTATTTCCTTCAAGTATTTCCTCTTCACTAACTTTACTGCACTGCACGACTGACCTCTACCAGGCCTGGGCGACTAAAGAAGTGCTGCAGCTGCTGCCCTTTATATAGGGCGACTCTCACTCGAACAGCAGGGTGCGGTAGGTGTCGTTGCAGTCAAGCTTTAAATAAATAATCTTCTGTAGTTCTTCATCCCTTGCTTTTCTTAGGAGACAGACTGTAAGCCAGATATATAGACATGTAGGGAAAAAACACTCATAGTGAAGTAGAATTACCTCATTACATATGTTGAATAGCCTTAATATTTATGTACCTTAATATTTACAATTATTAAATGACATAGACAGCAGGTTCTTCTGATCTAGTTCTCTTAGGAGCTGGGACTTCTGCAAAGTCTGTCTCAAGTTGGGGCTACTCCATTCCATACTCATTTCCAATGGATTTATTTAGATCTAGTCTGAAATATGTTAAACTGGCAACGTTACCTTAAAATGTCAACCACATCTTAAACGGAAATGTGCGAAATTTTACTGATATATAAATATATTTGTGTTGAAAACAAAAATTTAAATTATTACATAATAAATTATCAAGTGCTCTAATGATTACCAAAGGCATCGTTGACTAATCCATCATGTTTGAAGGGACTGATGATTCCCTTATTGATTAAAGTCGCATATAATATGAATAGACCAAAGACGGACATCGAGAAAATCCCTACCGAACGTCGCGCATTAAAGTTCAGCAAGGTAGTCCATAGAAGCGTCATAAATAGACCCATTGTGAACAGTATATACAATATTCCACCATAATCTCCAGACATTGTACGGAATGAACTATTTTGGCCCATAGCTTTCTTCACAACTATCACACCGCTACAGTGCAACAAAATTACAAATAACGGGCTGCCAAGTGTCGCTGCGTAAGCCATTTTCTCATATCCATGCAGGGCCATTACTATAATTGTTGCCAGATCACCCAGGCTATTGGCTATAGCTATTACAGTTACACTCATAAACTGAGATGAAACTCCATAGATATATCCAACCATTTCGAATATTACACACAGTTCGGTGCCGCACTGAAATATTATAAATACGGAACCAGTCAAGTTTAAGATCGAGAATATCCAATGATATTTAGGTGGAGCTCTCGTATCTGAGTGAAAAAATACAAATATGGCGAATGGGACAGTCAGTACCAGAGAGTATACGCCGTATATGAAATCCCCAGCTACGCTCTTATACCATAATTGGCTCCTATTTCTGAAAATTAATGATTTCCCCAATACGATTGTTATAGCTGGATTGAGGAATAGTTGAATGCAATTGAGTAGCTTGGACCAACCGTTCTTTGGTTCCTCGTAGTTCACTAGCGGTATATAAATGGCACATACGACTACAATTGGAGCACGCGCTAAATAGAAGGCGCGAAGACTCATACTGGCATGGCTCCAATCTTCTGCATTGATCGGCTTGATAGCTGACAAGAACTCTCTGAAAAGATGCTGGTTCATACGCGAGTAACGAGAAGTACGATATTTTTGAATCTCGACCCGTTCATGTTCATTGGGAAGTTGGGTCATAAACGTGAAATTTTGTTGCCTCGTACGAGTTGTACGTCGCTTTAAAATTTTTACGCGTTCTTCCTTAGCCAGCTCATTAATTTCATTGGTCAAGTGCATTCTCCTCGCAATACGCTCAGGTGAATCGGCCATTTCGTTCAATTCAAGTAACTCACGCCTAAGCACTGAATTAATGGTTGGAAAGGTAAGAACCACAGCTCATTATAAAACCAAACTATGTTCCGCTTACTTACCTTTCAGAGTATACTTGATTAGGAAAAAGTCAATCACATTGATGATCAAGTAGACGACATACACCATTATCATTCCCAAACTCTCAAAATAGCTTAATTCGCCGTCAGTAAACAGCTGTAACTCAAACAGCGCTAATCCAAAAATTAAAAACAGCAGATCTCGCACCGTATTAAAAGAATGCATTTGAAATGGTGTTAGATAACAGATCAATCCTCCTGTAAACATCACTTCGAACATAGAGCTTGCAGCGTAATTGGCGAAAACGCAATCCCGATTATTAACTATCGTTATCTGAAATAGCAGATCCGGTATAGTTTGGCATAATGCCATTATCGTGACTCCCGCTAAATGGTCGTTCAAATGAAGCATTCGAGAGATAACCTTCAATGCTGGAGAATAGTAAATATGCGCCACAAGTCCCATGCAGAGCAGTAGTGCAAAGGATAGAATCATAAAAAGGCTGACAAAGACATGTTCTTCGAAGCGATTCTCACATCTAAAGTTGCACGCCATTAACTGCATATATGGGAGGAAGTTCGTGCCAACTACGCAACTATTGGCCTTTCTCACAAATTCGCATCTATCATCGTATGGAAACCTAACCACGGTATAACAATTTACTTTTGACCAAAAATGGGCGAATTCTTTGTCCATATCATTTTCCTCATATACTGTGGCCATGATCCTATAATATATTTGTATTTATTATGTAAGTACATCTGTATAATCGGAATAGGACTTTTTTTTTATTTTTGATTTTTTGTTTTTGTTTTTTTTTTTTTTGTTTTTTTTTTGTGTGCCGTTCTGTTTGAAACTTATTTGTGAACTAAATATATTTGGATTGGAAAATCATGCCTTCAAATTCTAAAAATAAAATGAGCATCCGATTACGAAGTTCGTACAACTTAGGTGGATTACAGTTTATAGAAGATAGTCAAAGTGCAAATCCAAGGTCATAAAGACACTTACTTTTTCTTGAATACAAGATATCAATTCAAATCAATTTTAGGTTTACGTTACAAGAAATGAAGGTAGTCCTGCCACCTATAAATCTCCAATCCTAACGTCACATTGTTTTTTTCTTTTTTGATAGTTTGGCCAGTCGTTACATTAGCCTCCCAAATTAAAGTGTGCATGGAATTCAAATGTAAATTTACATATATTTGTGTTAAAAACAAAATTTGGATTACAATATAATACATTCCTATTATACCTCATACTTATAAATTTCATCGTTTACAACCTGATGTTCGTATGGACTAATAATGCCCATATTAATTAAAATTGCAAATATTATGTACAGACCATAGATGGACATGGAGAAGATCCCCACCGACCGTCGCGCATGAAAGTTCAACAAGCATGCCCATAGAAGCGTCATCGCTAAGCTTAATGTGAACAATACAAACAATATTCCACCATAATTGCCAACCATGGCGTACCATGTGATGTGTTGGCCCAATGCTGTCTTCACCCCCATCACGCTGCCGCAGTGGAGCAGAACGACAAGCAACGGACCGCCAATGGTCGCAGCGTACGCCATTTTCTCATATCCTTGCAGGGCCATAGTTACAATCGTTGCTAGATCGCCAAGGCAATTGGTTGCGGTTATTACCGTGGTGCTCATAAATTGGTCTGAAATACCGTAAAGATAGCCAATCATTTCGAACATTACACTTAATTCGGTGGTGCACTGAAATATTAAAAAAACGGATCCCATCAAGTTTAAGATCGAGAATATCCAATGGTATTTAGGCGGAGATCTCGTATCCGATTGGCAGAATATAAATATGGACAATGGGACAGTCAATACCAGAGAATATAAACCGTATACCGCATTCTGTGGTATGCTGGCATACCACATTCGTTCCTTACTTCTAAAAATCAAGGATTTTCCCAATATGATTGTTACAGCTGGACTAAGCCATATTTGGATGCAATTGAGTAGCTTTGACCAACCATTCTTTGGTTCCTCGTAGTCCACTAACGGTATATAGATGGTACAAATAATCACAACTGGAACACGTGTTACAAGAAAGATTCGTTCAATAATACCGGCATTGCGCCAAACTTCGAATTTGATGGGCTTGAATGCTAAGATGAACTCTTTAAAGAGACCCCGATTCATGTCGACATAGCGTGAATCGCGTTTCTGTTCGATTTCAAGCTGTTCATGCTCATTGGGAACTTGCGTCATGAAAGTGAAATTCTGTTGCCTCGGATTGGTTGTACGTCGTTTTAAAATTTGTACGCGTTCTTCCTTAGACAGTTTATTTATTTCTCCTGTCAAGGACTTGATTTTCGCAAGATGCTCAGGTGAATCGGGCATTTCGTTCAATTCGAGTAATTCACGCCTTAGCACTGAATCAATGGTTGGAAAGGTAAGAACGTTAATCATAGATCATTACTGAATCAATCTTGTTCATCGATGGTTTTTGTTTACTTACATTTCAGAGTATACTTGATCATTATCAAGTCGAGCACATTGACAATCAAGTAGGCGACATACACCAATATCATTCCTATAATCTCATGATAGTTTATTGTGCGGTCAGTATACAAGGACAACTCCAATAACAATGAGCCAAAAATTAAGAATAGCAGATCTCGCACCGTATTAAAGGCATGCATTTCAAATGTTGTTACATAGCAGACCAATCCACCTATAAACATTACCACAAACAAAGCTGTTCCTATGTCATTGGCGAATACGCATTCCCGATCATTAACTATAGTTATTTGATATAGCAAATCTGGTATCGTGTTGCATAATGCCATTATTGTGACTCCCGCTAAATGGTCGTTCATATGAAGCACTCGAGAGATAACCTTCAATGCCGGAGAATAGTAAACATCCGCCACGTGTCCGGCACAGAGCAGCAGCACATAGCATAGAATCATAAAGAGACCGACAAAGACATGTTCTTCAAAACGATTCCGGCATTTGAAGCTGCACGCCATTAGATGTATATATGGCACGAAGTTCGTGCCATATATGCAACTATTGGCCCTTCTCACAAAGTCGCATCTCTGATCGTACGGAAATCGAATTACCGAATAACAATTTACTTTCGACCAAAAATTTTCAAATTCTTTGTCCAAGTCATTCTCCTGATATACTGTGGTCATGATTCTGTAATGTGTATATATTTCCAATGTAAGTTCAACAATTTTTTTATTTTATTTTATTTTATTTTATTTTTGTTTGTTATGTGTCATTTGAAATCTTTTGAAAACTGAATATATTTTGAATGAAAAATCGTACAGGTTTTGAAAAATGAAATGATCATCTGATTGTTGTTGACTGCTAAATACTCGCTCGACATTAATGGACTGTGGCTTACAACCTGAATATAAATACGGCGCAATAATCGCTAGATCTCTTATGGGAGATATCCGAAGAGATTGAGGTACAAACGAACCCTTCGTCGAGATTAATACAAAAGATAATTTGCAGATGGACTTTCAATATCAAACTACCAGAACGCATCAATAACATAAAAATTTGCTATGATAACTGGTTTGATGTCTTCATTATCTTGATTCATTATTCTATTCTCTATATACTCACCCGACTCGCTGTTAATCTGCAATAATTAAAGGATTAAATTCGTGTTGGTAAAGAAAACATGTAGCTAGTAGTAGAATATTTATAGAATTTATAGATCCTCATTTTTTTGCTTTTAATTACAGTTTCGAGCACAAAATTATATTTATAATAATAAAAATACCGAGTATCTTGAAAATAAGTATTTCGAAAACAATTATATCAGAACAGATTTTTCTACGGATGAATATGTCAATGTTAAGTTTCACAATGTTAACGCAGCTAACAGCGCCAGTCAGTTAACAGGCAATTGCTAATTAGACAAAAGTCTTTTTACCCAGAGAATTTGTGATAAGTGCGCTCATCATTTGCTGTCTACATACAATGTATATTTATATAGTTATATATAGTTATTTCCGTCGGCTTGCTCTAATGAATTTTTGGAAAACAAACTACACGAAATAGAACACTTACTAATAATGTGAGAATCTATAGAGCAAATTAAGAGGAGAAACTTAAGATATACATAAATATGAGTAACAACTAGGAAGTACATATATATTAAAAGAAACTCTTCTACATATGGTGTACATTAATATAAGTTAGTATAACTTTAATTATCGGTAATCATTTAGCTCTTGTAAATTTAAATATCTTCTATTGCGTATGATTTACAGATCTTTCAGTTGAATGAACTTCAAAAATGTTAGAAAAAGTGTAGAAAGAATGTTTTACACATTTATATACAATATACAATATATGTATGTATATATATTTTTTTTTTTTAATTTTTGCTGTTTCTTATAGACGTAGATTTGTTAAATATTTGATTTGATTTAGTTTAATATCTTTTGTTTTTGTTTTTGGTTTTAGATCATGTTCAGTTTGATTTGTTTGTTAAACTTGGCTTAAAGCGTTTCTTATTGCTTATCTATGAAGAGGAACATAGTACAATATTATTATGTTTGTATGTAATTTCTTTTAGAGTTTCAGCTTATTGACTAAACAACATTATAAACGAGTGACTAAACGAGTTTTGTTACGATTAATTTGTATTACGATTTGTGTTAATAAACGTTAATAACTATTAACGTGTGTAATTGTAGTTTCATGAATTGAGAGGCAATTGAGAAGATAATGGGATAATGATAAATGCGTGTCGCTGTGTGTGTGTGTGTGTGTGTGTGTGTGTGTATGAGTATGCTGTGTGAACTTACATACGTATTCGTATCTATGTATATTAAATATGCCATCTCGCATTTTGCCAACTAATTGCGAAGAGAAAAACACTTCAAGACAGAACGGAAATTAAAGAATATGCTATATATGTACGTAGGTATGTATGTATATATTTAAGTTTAGTTTAGTATCACACACTAGTAGAGATAATGCGAAGAGGCCTGAGCTCTATACTGCTTCGGTGTTAGCTTTATTAACTTAGGATTGAATGCCCCCAATGCCGCTTCGTTTGTCGATGATGCCGCCGCCGGTACGGTGTGCGATCGAAAACGCGAACGTAGAAAATTTTGCATGGAGCGTAGGCGAATAATGGGCGCACAGGGCGATTGTCGTAGCGTGTTATGGTTGAGCGCCCAATAAATGATGGGACTAATGGCCGAATAAAAGTAGCCTGTGTTAAAATGTATAAAGATGAAGAAAATTATTTTTATTTTTTTTTATCAAGATCTGAGTTTTTTTTTAGAAAAGCCATCGATAATAAAAGTTGAGCAACAAAAAAACTAGCAGAGCGTTATTCCCCTAAATTATACAAATAGAGAGTATTACGTTATTAAAGAAATATCTTAATATTTATTTGTCCAATTGTACTATACTAGTAAATTTTTGCCTCTACGTCTCATAAGCATCTTGAACAAGAAAGTCGTGACTGTACGGGTGGATAATGCCCTTCCGGATGAGCACCGCAAACAAAAGGAATATGCCAAAGACAGACATGGAAAATATGCCGACAGAGCGTCTGGCATTGAAGTCCAACATCACCGTCCATAGCATAGTAAGGAAGAGTCCGATTATAAAAATAACATAGGCGTTGTCAGCATAATTGCCCATAGCGTCATTTAAATGCGCAGCGTTACCCCTGAGTATGACTGCCAGCAATGTTGTGGTGCAACCGACGACAACAGTAAGGAAGCTGGTGCCAATGGTGCCTGCGTAGGCCATCTTCTCGTATCCCTGCATGCTCAGCGACACGCTGATAGCAAGATCACTCAGGCAGGTGGCCACGACCAGCAGAGTGACACCCATGAAATCGAACGGAATTTCATAGATGCTACCGATCACCTTCGTGAAGAGCGACAACTCATAGGAGCACTGCATGGCTAGGAAGACGGAGCCAGTAAAATTCATGATCGCAAATGCAATATGATATTTCGGGGGAGCTGAGGTGTTCGAATGGATGAACACTATGATTGCTAGTGGCACAGTTATTACCATAGAGTAAAGGCCGTACGCTGCAAATTGCGGTATATTGAGATACCAGAGTTTTGATTTTTCCCGATATATCAAAGCTGACCCAATGACAATTGTGATAGCTGGATTAAGGAATATTTGAATGCAATTTAGTAGCTTACTCCAGCCGTCTCTTTCCTTCTCGTAGTCCACTAACGGTATGTAGATGGCGCATACCACCACAACCGGTGCACGTACAATGTAAAACGTACGTTTTAATATATTCCCTTTGATCCAATCATCCATAAAAACGGGCCGGAGTGAGCTAAAGAATTGTCGAAAGAGAAAACGATTCTTGTTACGAAACCCTCTATATGCCACTGACTGTTTCATTCTTCTAATAGATGGATGTCTCTCTGATCGTCTGGTCAAATATGTAAAAAATGCTTCATCTGGCTTCTGTACGGTGGTCGACTGACGCGCCAAAATATCCACAACCCCATCCTCAGACAGCTCATCATATTTCTTTTTCAGTAAATCAATCTTTGTTTGAATATTATATGAATCAGGTCTCCTAACACTCGTATCCACATTCAACCGTTCCAGCTCATTAATTTGGTTCAGCAACTCTATGTTATGACAGAATTGAATATGAAATTAGAGAGTACAATACTTGTGTAAATATGTCTTACGTCTTGTAGTACGGCGTAGGATTAGTAGGTCAGTCACACTGACTATCAGATATATAATATACAGCAATATGGAGGCGATACACTCCTTGAGATCCATCTCATTATCAGTTCTGATAAAATAATCTACCATCAGGACGCCACACACCATGAAGAGCAAATCCCGGATTGTCGTTGAGCCGCTCATCTTGAATGGACTGATGTAGCAGACCAAACCGCCGACAAACATGATCAAGTACAACCCCTTTGCAATGGCATTGGCAAAGTTTGGCTCGTCATCGTCGTGCACGGCCCACATATTGGCAACAATTTCGGGAAGTTCGTTGCCGAATGACATTATGGTAACTCCGGCCAAATGTTCGCTCATATGCATCATTCGGGCCACCAGCTTCAGAGCTGGTCCGTAAAAATTATGAATAACATAGCTCATGCAGCAGAGCAGCTCCAAGCAGAGCACCAGAAACAGGGACACATACACATACTCCTCAAACTGATTCCGGCACTTCAGATCGCATGCCATCAACTGAATATAGGGCACGACATTCGTGCCGTAGACGCAACTGTTGGCCCGCTGCACAAAATTGCATCTCTGGTCGTATGGAAAGATCTGCACAGCGTAGCAGCTGACCCTGGCCCAAAACTGTTCGAATTCTTTATCCAACTCATTTGGCACGTACTGCTTACTGTCCATGCCTTTCAATTTCAATTTGTTACAAAAATTATTTATTCGTAAATATCTATCTAAAATACAAAACTACAAAATTACAAAATTATACTTCGAACTGATTTCTACTGTGCAATGTGGGAGCCGAACCAACTACTTTCCAATATTTTCAATGATATATTGATTTAGAAATTTTCGTAATTAAAAAAAAAAAAAAATTAATATACAAAAATTTAACTGTTAAATTATATAATTAATATTTCTATTAATTAAGAAACAGACAGAAAATAAAACAAGGATGGATTAGTCTAGAGAGTTCTATTGGAAAATACCCTTTACCTAATCTTATGAAAAAAAAAAAAATTATTTTTTCACGCGCACAAATTTATTTATTTCTCTTTTCTTCAAGAATCTGATCCATGAGTATTGAAGGAAAAGTCTATTTGAAATTTGTGAAAAGTCCATTTCATCACAAGTGCAGTGAATAGAAAATATAGCAAATAAATGGACATGGAGTAAATGCCCATCGAGCGTTGTGCATTGAATTTGAATAGCGATATCAATAGCAGCATGGATAGCAGGCCCAGGATCAAGAGAATGAGCGCATTTTCGCAATAAACATTTATCATTTCCTCATCGGCATTTATGCCGTACAGAATAACTGCCGTGATCAGACTGCCACCTTTGCCCAGAATGATATTCAGAAAGGAGCTGCCGATTGCTGCTGCATAAGCCATTCGCTCGTAGCCCTGTTTGCACAGGGAAAAGCTGGTAACCAGATCCGTTAGGCCATTGGCAATGGGATCGACAGAGACGTCCATAAAACCGGGCGACATGTGCCTTAGCGTGCCAATCAGTTCCAGGATCAACGATATTTCCTTGACCAGGTGCTGGACGATGAACAGGCATCCAGTCAGACTCAAAATAGCAAACATCGAATGATGCTTGGGCGCAACTCCGGCATCGGAGCGGAGTAACATGAGCACGCATACCGGAAGGCTCAACATTAACGAGCAAAGTACATAGAGAGACGACATGGACGTACCGCGAGACATGATGGCAATCGTTAGCGCCGGATTGAGGCATATTTGGATGCAGTTGAGCAGCTTACACCAGCCATGCCTGTCCCGCTCATGATCCACCAGGGGTATATAGATGGTGCACAGCCACACGATCGGGGCGCGGGCAATGTAGAAGGCGCGTATCAACGCATTGGCCCGCTGCCAATCCTTGAGGCGGCAGAGTTTCAGGCCAAGATAGCGTTCTTTCTTGCTATTCTGAAATTCATTGCAAATCGAATTGGTATACGAACGAACGGGTGTTCCAAGTCGTAGATCCTGAACAAGTATGTAGTACTTTTCTTTTATGGCTTGTACGTTAGTTCTTCGCAGCTGAATTTGTCGTCGCAACACTGCAAAACGTAAATCGGGAGGAATTACAGTGATAACTCACTACGAGGCATTCACTTCTATTCACCTACATTTCAAGCTGATGTGCTGCATATAGAGATCGAGCACATTGACAGTCAAATAGAAGCAATAAACGAGGATCAGCAGCAAAAACTCAGGGAACGTAATCGCGCCATCGTTTACAGAGATATATTCCCATAGCGTGAGGCCATAGACGGAGAATAATAGATCACGTATAGTCCGGTGACTGTTCATCCGAAGGGGTCTCATATAGCAAACTAATCCCCCACTAAACATAGCCACGAAGAGAATCAACGAGAAGCCATGGGACAGCTGAGATGCTTTCAGTGCCCTCAATTCCAGGCCCGACCAACTGCCATATAGCTTCGGCAGCGTATTGGCAATTGATATGATCATCACTCCCGCCAGATGGTCATTCATATGCAGAATCCTCGCCACTGCACGGAGCATGGGCGTATAATAGTAATGCAGCACATAGCCCAAGCAGATCATCAACTCGAAGCTGAAGAATAGCAGCAGTGATATATAGACGAGTTCTTCGAATTGATTGCGACACCTGAATCGGCAGGCCAACAGCTCCAAATAAGGCACAAGATTCATGCTCAGTTCACATTTCTTGGCTCTTCGCACAAACTCGCAACGCTCCTCATAGGGCTGTTCGAGCATTGCAAAGCAATTGACGCTCGACCAATACGAATCAGATTTACTTAGTATATGTGCTGAGGCCATAATTGTTGGTTTAGCTAAATATTACATTTTTGTGTGAATGTTTATTTCTATATACTAATAATATTTTATATACTAATAATATATATATTTAAGCTGGAGATTTATGTCAAGCTTTTCGTGCGATTTATACGCATGCCATTCATATTTATCTATATAATTACTTTATAGATAATATAGAATTTTTTCATATAACTTATAACTTAGGTAATCATTTCTTATAAGGCATTTAAAAAAGAAAAAGTTTATATACTGCTTCACTTACCCAATAGGAGACTGAAGTAGACGGAAGTTTTGCTGCAGTATTGCTTATAGCCGAAATTCTTATAGAATATGCAGAAGACATGCGGTGCCCAGCAGATGATAAAGATTAGAGCCGATGCAATCAGCATATTGGCCAAGTGTCGACGTGAACGCAGCGTCGATGTCTGTGGCAGAGGTATACCAGGAGTGGCTGGACCACGGCCCAAGCGATGAATCCGTTGGCGTTGCGAATGGGCGCGTATCTCCCTCATAGCTCTGTGGAAAAATATGATTTAAAATTAATGCAGGTGCAATTAGTTAGATAGCTAATTAGCTTACCTTGGTGAAATCGGATTGCTGGAGCGATAGGAGCCCGGTTCAAGTGCCGCACTGGAGCCAGCCTGCAAGCAGGGCTGTAGATTATGCAGCTGAATATCGCCGGGATTGATAGCCATCTGACCGCCTCCATTGCCATTGGATGTATCGTCCGCCGTTGTTGCGCCGCCACATGCCGCTTGCTGTGCGTTCGCACAGCCCGTCACGATTACCATGTGTGTCTGGCGGCGTAATATGGGCATGGGCAACGGCAGCTCACCATGGGCCGCTCGCGCTGTTAAGGAGAGCGCGCACAGCTTACGACGTACGCCATAGTGATTCAGTAGAACGCCCACGCCGGGAAGCACAAACACCGCGATCGTATGAAAGATGATGAACGACATGAACATCGCATTCGCGCCCAACTCGGATGTGCAGCTGATGCTAACTGGATTCGGTGTGGTGTTTGTGCCCTTGATGACCACCGACTTTGCTATTATCTTATAGGCAAACAGGAATGGCGTACTGATCGCTGCCGAGGCGATCCATGAGAGCAGAGCCAAAGAGACATGAAGGTATCGCCGCTGTCGCAACTGAGCCAAACGTGGATGTTTCACGGTGGCATACCGATCCAGTGATAGCATGAAGAATGAAATAGTGCTAGCTGCCACTGGCATGACCTGAAATTAATAAGTAAGCAATTCTCCATCTTAAAATATCTCCATTATATTTATTCTCGCGCCATTAATGTTAATTGTTATTTTTTTAATATGCTGTTAAGCTCAGCTGGTGCTGTTAATAAAATGATAATTTGGGGATGTTTATTTTAAATTATAAATATTATTGATATTAAATAATAAATATTGCGGTCTATTCCTTATACAACTTGTATATTACTTTAAAAGTGTAATTCCTTTAAACCACTCAATAATTTTAATAATGCTCTGCTTTTACCACTTTGCTGTTAGCAGGTGTTGCCATATAAGCGATACTTCGATAGTTTAAGGCAGATAGTTTTCTTATTGGGATTTTAAAAGTGCCTGAAAATTGCTACTCAAGTGTAAATTTTCACAATAAAATAATTTGGATAATTAAATAATGATGAAAATGCGCGCGAAACCTAAGATAGCCTTTTTTTTTTTAGTGTAAAATGCAAATTGAATGATAATTATATTTGGTTATTGTGCTCACCTGTACGTAGTGTATTAGTTTGCATAATGCAAGTGGTAATGATCTAGTGCCGCGATTCATGGCCAGATTGAGAAGCGTAACTGGCGCTGAAATGCCCGTGACTAGGAGATCGGCAATGCATACGGCCAAGAGTAGAGGATTTCGCAGGCGCACAGATGAAGCCGAACAGAGGGTAAGTACCAAAGTCGAATTGCCGACGACGCCGCCAAAAACGACTAAGCCATAGCTTATAGCCAAGAGTAAAATGGTAAATGATGGTATCGCATGTTCCGAATCCGCGCCAGTGTCAAAATCATAGGGATCAATTAGTGTGAAATTGCCATAGTTGTCATAGTCAAAGTCTTGCGGCGAACTGCCGGCCATTCCATTGCCAAAATTGCCGCCATTGCCGCCAAAAAAGTTCTGCTCAAGTAGGGCATAGTGCAGGTCAGTTGTTGCGCTATCGTTATCGATATTGCTATCGACATTCGGCTGCTGTTGGTGCTGTCGTCGATATGAGTTTTCCCACCATTGCTGCAGGTTGTTGCTATTCATCCTTTTTAATCACACTCGTGTATTACTAATACTTGGCGCTGCCGATCGTTGTCGATGCGTTTGTCTGGCTGCCTCATTGCATACTAAAGGTGCTAGGTGCTGGTGCTGTATTGGAAAACGAAAAAAAAAAGAGAAAAAAAGAAATAGGTTGTAGGTAGGAAGTAACAAAATGTCATCATCAGTCTTTTATATACCCTCTATTTTAGATGAGTAAGGGGTAGTTGTCTTAGTATGGATAACATGTAAAAAAACATATCAGATAATGCTAGAAATATATTTTGATATTCTATTTCTTAAACAAGTATTTGTAAGTATAACAATTTTGTACGGGCCCCAATAAATAGGCTACGCTTTATTGGTATAAGTATTGTACGGGCTTTGCGTGTTTTATTTGGCGTGAAAACATGGTGTATGCGTGATAGAAACTAATTCGTATCATAAAATGACAACACAAAAACGTCATATAAATAAATGCAAGATAATAATCCAACAGGAAAATTATATACATATTTTTTATGAGGTCAATCATTTTGGAATTATGAATTTCTTTGAGCACTGAGACTGAGAATCAAAATGGCAAATATGAATTATGATTAAATGTCTATTAAATAATTAATGGATTGCAGTTGGGCACGAGGTATTACAAAGTCGACTATTTAGTATTGCATGCCCCCTTGTTTTGTTTCAACAAGGACACACAAAGTGACAGCCACATGCATACCCATGCACAATCAAACACACACAAACACACACCCTCATACACTTACACAAGAGACACTCTGCCGCTACCGCTGCTGCTGTTGCTGCTGCTGCTTCAGTCGCCGCATCTGCCTGTGACACTGACACTTATGCAATGCGAAGCAGGGCGCACTCAGAGATTAGTGCTGCGCTTCCTTCCGCCGTGCCCCATTTTGTTGGCAAGCCAAAATGAATGGCAACCTTGCACTTTGCGCCCACGACAAAACAACCGCAAGGATTGGTGCCATCTACTACTCGTGGCGCGGAAATTGTGGGCGAGCTACAACTGGCGGCTTAATTGCGCGTTAAATCAGTGCACGGCGGAGAAAGGGCGCCATTTTTTAATGTTGATGCTGCATGTGCAGGAGCAATAAATGCAGTCTATACACTGCTGTGCTATTAAAAACTTTAATTGAAATTGTTATCCAAAAAGCAAACGGACAAACGCCAGAGCAAGCCAGCTCATTAAACGGGCAATGAAAAACACAGGGTGACTCAAGATTTGATAGCAAGGGCGCAGTACCTTTTGATGTGGGCTATAAAAACCTTTTTTGCATGAGTCACCCCAATGTACTGTGTTGCTTCATGATTATAAGTCAGTGTACACATGTGTGTGGGTGTGTGTGAGTGTCCGTATGCACACAAAAGCTCTGCCAGACAGCGCGCTTTGTTTGCATGTGTGTGCGTGTGTTTGTGAATGCTTGCGTCAGTTTGTATGGCTTGCTGTGTATCAATTTTGTTGTTGCTGCCAATTTTAGCCGCCGCCATTGTTCAACGCAATTTGTACACACGTGTGTGTGTGTGTGTGTGTATGGGTGTGTGAGTTGTTGTTGTCAACGTCAACGCTTTTGCCTTTTGCACATTGTTCCGCGGCTGCTGCTGCTTGATGTGACTGACGTTTGCTTAATCTGCTTAATTTGCGTTAATTTAATCCTGACCTGCGAGCATGTGTCTCTGTGTGTGTTTGTGTGTGTATACCCACATGTTGTCGGTATCCATTCACCGTGATTATATATGTATGTGTGTGTGTCTATAACCTGTTGGCTAAGTTTTTGTTACAACTTATATCATTTATTTCATTATAATTAAAAACAAATAATTAAAATATATAATACTTTAAATTTTTTACGTATTCATATTTATATTTTAATATATTCAATAACCAATTTTTAGCCCTAATTACCTAAAAAAAATGTTTTAGTTTTCTTCAAAAATGTGTATATTTTTAGCAGCTCTGTTAGTGTGGGCGATTTCTTGGGATTTGCTTATTGAGAATTTTGAAATGTGAATCTATATTAATTTACGTCACTCAAATGTCGGCAGCAGGCACAAAAGGTGACAAAAAGCGATGGCAAGCCATAGCCTCCATCCTGCTTCAGCACAAAAGAATGGACAAACGGGAAGCCAATGTGAAGATGAAAATGGCCGTATCCCGGCCCATGCAAACGTTGGAAAGAGATGGATTCGATTGTTGTTATTGCAGCACCCCGCTAATATGAAAACTGTCAGCCACAGGTGATTTAATAACAAGGCGCTTACGCATACAGTCGCAAAAAAGCCGCCAGATACACACAGCACACGCAAACGCACACACATACATATCAACTGAGATGCGCAACTTGATGGCGTTAGCTCGCCCGCTGCTTTTGTCTGTTCTTATTGATTTGACAGCTTACAATTTCTTTGTGTGTGTTATGTGTGTGTGTGTGTGTGTCCAGGCGTCTTGTGCGTGCCTGCCACAATACAAATGCCAAACAAACAAGTTACACTGTCTGTGTGCGTGCACTGGTATATATGTGTGTGTGCGTTTACCGTTGTCTTTAAGTTAAAAAAAAACAACCACACACATACATACACACACTTTTCGGGAATGGCAAGTTAAGCAAAGTTTTGCGGCGAACAATAAAAGGTGCGTGGGTAGGGGCAAAGGCAAAGGCAAGAGATTGAGACGGCGGGAGAGCGAGACAAAGAAATGCTATTGGCCATGTAAAAAACGACGCCATAATTACTAGCCATAAAAACGCGTGGCGAAAGCGAAAGCAGCTGAATAACAATTAGTGTTGTATCAAAAGGCGGCAACGGCAACGCCAACGCACACACAAACACGCCCACACACACACGCCCACACACTCGCACACACACGTACTCACGTTGAGTATACGTAATAACTTACTGTTTTGTTATTTCGCGCTTCATATGAAAATGTGAAGTGAAAATAAATATTTTTTTTGTTTTTGCTGATTGTTGTGTTGGCGACTATAGTTTGTTGTTTACTTTATTGAAGGCACTGTAATTTACAGTTAGTACTATTTTCAGTTTCTTTGTTGCTAATATCGTTATTGCAGCGGGCGCGTCTTAGTCGTTGTTGTTGTTATTTTAGTTTTGTTTAAATTTTTGTTTTATATATATCAAATACACTTTTAGCAAATATTTTTTACATTTATTTGTTCGTAAGTAAAATTGTTTTTTTTTGTTTTCTTAATTTTAATAAAATGTTTTTTTATGTGGATGCGTGCGTCTGTGTGTGTCTGTGTCACTGTATGTGTGTGTGTGCGTGTGTGAAAGTGTATGTGTGTGTGTGTGTTGGGAAAAAAAACTAAAATAAAAGTCAATGTGCGGTGTGCAGAAATCGTTCCTCAATGGCGCACATTACACGAAAGGACTACGGCGGAAGACTGTCCTGGCTAACAGTGAAAATTGTGCTGAAGCCAAGCAAATACAGCCCAAGACAGCTAAATTGTGAGAGCGAAAGAGAGAGAGAGAGAGGGTGAGAGTCAGAGCAGAGTTCGGAGTTAAAAGTCGTGAGTAACGCCGAAAGCTTTTGACTGTTGTTGGGCCATGGCAGAGCTTTTCAGTCTCTCGAATGCTTAACTTTCGCTTTCATTTGTGATAGCCGCAAGGTCCTTGCGGGACTTGTGATAAGAACTTAAATTTGGAAAGGAGCCAAACGGAAAAAATTAATAAATAAAACAAAAAAGAATGCTCTAGTCGAGACTGCTCGACTACGATATCCCTTGAACTCTTTGAGGGACTGTTGTCTCAATAATTCTTCGCTTCCTTTTTGCTTACCCAAGAAAAAACACACGCACACACACATGAGTAAGCGTTCCTGCATACGCATGTATGAGGCTGCATATTTAGCCCATTTCAGGCTTAAATACCTATTCATTGAAAATGAGTCCTTAAGTGATTTATAGAACAGAAAAACCCGTTGGCTATACCTTTTAATAATTATTAATATGAATGTTTACGTATGTATAATGAGGTTATTCAATTTGACTATGAGTATTTGTTTGCCTGCATAGGTGTCTGAGTCTGAGTATCCGTCGGCCTGTCCCTCTCACAGCCTGTCTCTCTGTCTGTATGCAAGGGAAGAACTACAGAAGATCATTTAAGTATGCATCGGTATTCATATGGTATTTATTTTTGAGTAAAACGAAGCAGCAGAGAGTGTTCCGATTGGTCACTTAAAATTCGACTGCAACGACCCCTACCTGGCGCTGAGTGTTTGAGTGAGAGTCGCCCTATATAAAAGGCAGCAGCTGCAGCATTTATTCAGTCGCCCAGCCATGGTGGTCAGTCGTGCAGTGCAGTGAAATGGGTTTAAATATTTAATGATCGTTCAGCTTGGGGGAAATACTTGGAAGAACTACTTGGATTTAAACTTTTAGAACTAGAGTTAAAAAATTTAAAAAAAAATCAGAAAAGTTACTGCCGACACCAGCTGAGATTTCCTAAACATTTCTTACCTGTTTTTGGACAATCGTAATTTCTTTTATAAATATTCAAAAGTTTAGTTAGAGCAATGCTTAAGGCGACCTCAGCTGAAATAAATAAATTCGATTTAAATACTAACATGTTTTCTCTTTATTTAAATATTCTTGTATATGATTAAAATGCTTGATGTTTTTTAATAGTTGCAACTTGTATTGGAGTTTCTTCCATTGTATACTTTCTTCTTTTTTTTTTAATTTTTGTTGTATATATATTTATATATGTAACTTATGCGCTTAATTATACATTGTAGTTGTTTTTGTATTGTTTCTTTGTTCGGGATGTTCATGCTGTGTTTATTGGACAATAGTAAATTAATGGATCTTATATAACTAAGCAGCATTTCGTATTTAAAAATTATATTTGTATACATAAATTTATTGTATTTTTGTTTTTATTAGAATAGAGGTTTTTTTGAAAAAATTTTAAGCCTAATTATGGGCGGAAATAAATTAAAGACAGCGATTCATACAAAATACTTTTCATAAATAGCAAGGGAAGAGTTAAATAAATTACGAAAGAAACGTACTTAATTCACAAATCGTAATGCTGTTTCATAAATACATAAAAGATATTTGAGATATAAGTTGTGGGAGTTAGTGAGAGAGTTATTGGCATAGATAAAATACTTTAAAACTTATAGTATGAAATGTGAGTGAGTTAATTCTGAATTTTTCTCCTTTTTTTTTGTTTTTTGTTTTTGTTTTGTCTTCTGTAAGTAGCAGCAGAGTTTCGTTGATCAGTTCAAGTTTTGTTTTGTAGTATTTATATAAATATAGCAGTATTGTTGTTGGCAGCGGTATACTTAATGTTTTATCATATTGTTTTTTATCATTTCTATATATATATATTCCTTTTTTTTTTGTTGCTGGGTGTGTTTAATCTTCGATAGTATATTCGGGCATCTTCTCATACTTCTGCTTGGTGGCCTCATGTGTGGTATCCACAAGCAAAACCGTATGGGAGTAGCCCATGGTAACCTGAGGTATTTTAATGCCGTCCATTTTGGGCACCTCCTTTGGCACCGTCGACGACTTCTGGAACTCACCAATGCCCAGCTCGCCAAATGTGGGTGATGCGCCCCAGGCAATTAGAGTATCATCAGCCGATATCATAATTGAGGTATTGGCACAGCCAATTGCTGTTATGTTCCAGCCTGCACATAGAAGAAGAATCAATAACAATCAGTTAGTGATAGCTATGGATGCACAGGGCATGTAAACTAACCTGCCAGATCTTGCACTGGCTTGGGATACATGTTGGCCTCGCCCGTCTTCTTGTTCTGGCCAAACAGATAAAGCAGTCCCAGCTCGTTGATTATCAAGCTGAAGGTTGAGCCGCAGTAGACGCTGCGTCCGCCACGTCCTTGAGAATCAAAGAACTTCATGAGACGCGGTACCATCTCGTCTTTGGGCTCGGCATGACCCAAGCGGCCAAAGCCCCCAAAACCCCAGCTATAGACTCGCTTCTTTGAATCAATTGCCACCTGCAAAGTGTGGGTGTTAAGAGATAATGTTATATATAGAATATCATTTCACGTACCGTATGATTGTTGCCGCACGCAAAGTCGACAATCTGTACACCATCGACAGGTGTCACATGCCCCTCCTTGCTCTTCTCAATGTAGAGCACAACCTTCTTCGGTGATGTCTCAAAATGGAATGACAACTTATTGGCATTCACAAAATACTTGGCATCCGTATTGTGGCCCAACTGACCGTATTCCGGCAAGCCGAACGTATGCAAATTGCCCTTAATATCGAGTATAACTGAGAATTCGGCACCGCAGCCGATGCGTATAATAGGTGGGCCACGATAATTAATTGGAGTCGGTGTAAAGATATTTGGATGAGCATTGCCCACACCACATTGCCCGGACTTGTTCTCTCCGCAGGCATAGACGGTGCCTGTGTCGGTGAGGAAGAGCGTATGATGCCGCCCAGCGGCTACTTGTACGATATTCAGCTGCTCCAGTGCTGGAATGAGTGTTGGCTTCTCCACCAGCTTCATATCCTGGCTCAAGCCAAGCTGACCGCTGGGATTGCGTCCAAAGCCCAATGCCTTGCGATCCATGTTGATGAGTATTGTGTGTGCTGCAGCGGGTCCACTGGCAGCATACCGATACTGCAAGTTTTGGAATACGTTACTAATTGAGTTTTGTTATTATTGTTGCAATTCTCACGTACCATCTCATCTGTAAAGCGATGAAAGCTATACAGATTGGGACGCACTTTTGTGACATTTTTGCGATCCCGTTTGCCGGTTAGATCCCAGGTCACCATGCCGGCTATCAGCAGCTGACCCGGTGTCTTCTCCAGAGTCGCTAGCAAATCCTCTGGCAGCTTACTGGGCGGATCCAGACTATCGTGTGGTATTAGCACCTCCATTTGACCGGCAGCATGTTGCTGTTGGGCGACATCGTCGTCGGACTCATCACTGAACTCATCCTCGTAGTCTGATTCCTTCTTCTTTGGGCGACGCTTGTTGGGACCGGCCCCGTTACCACCTGCCTTACGCTTAGCGGACATCTTTCAATTAGCAGTAATGCGTCTCTATCTTTGTCTCTCTGCAGCTGTAAAGAGACCAGCAGACATTGAGAGCCAGAACCAGAATTTGTACGCAGCAGAGCGTAGCGGTTGTTCATAGTGATGTGAGCGTGACATGATGTTCTCACATAAATACACATAATGTTTTAATCTAATATGCTGGCAGCTAAAACATTGATATTCGATTTAAATTCAATTTGCAACTGAATCATTTATTTCAATTATGATAACTTTTTTGTTAACAATATTTTGAATTTGCTAAATTTTTGCACGCGTCTTGCTAGGAATGTTGACAAGCGCTCATCTCTAATCGCAGCTCTCACGCGCTGCTTGTTCCGCTTGTGTGTGTGTGTGTGTGTGCAAGCGTGTATGTGCGTATGTGTTTGTGTGGTGGTTTTGCAAGCATGGAAAAACAAAATGAACGCCAACAAAGTAAGCCCGCTGCGCTGCTAACGCCGACTGCAAAGTACTTTTGAACTTCTATTGAAAAGGCACAGATATTCGCATGAAATGAAAGTATCTGTTACTTCATAGTCTAGCAAATAATACGCCGCTTAATATCCGTTATGCCAAAAGAATGATTTCGTTGAACGGCGGCTTAAATCAAATTTGAAATGTTGGCGTCACTTTTACAAAAACACACTGTGAACAAAGGCAGCATGATAAGGAAACACTTGCAAAAGCTTGACAAACCGTACTACACTACCTTACTCAGATTGAAACGATTCACTTAATTTTAGGCTATATTGGCAGTTGATAACTTACAATTCAATCTTCACAACTAATAACTTTTCGTATACCGTTCCCGTTCCGTACGGCGTACGCAGCAAAAACAACAAGAAGCAAAGCGGTCAGACCATCAGTGTATACACAGTTCCAAATAGAAAATTAACTTTAAAACACCTATTGATTGCGATAGTGCGATATACCGATATTTTTCATATCGTCAATACTAGAAGTATTGCAGCCCTAGCTATTTTTGTTATTGTTAATATAAAAATAAGAGTTTGGCATTCTTGGCCTGACCAGCATATGAATCCAATGGACAATGACGAGACTGAAACCACGCACTATTATCTGGAATGCGAAGGTGGTGTCGAAGAATGGCATTGGAATGTAAAGAGTACCAAGCTGCTGGTCGAACTCTATTCGGAACGACGCCACAGATTCCGTGATCCCAAAACAAGAAAACGCGCACTCTGGACAGAGATTGTGGAGGACATGGAACGTGCTGGCTACAAGGGCATCAACGAGGACATCTGCGATCGCAAGTGGCGCAACATGAAGAAAACGTATCGAACGTGTCGCGAAACATTGCGCAAGAACGGACGCAAGCGTGTCGTCTGGGATTACTATGACACCTTCGACGAAATGTTTCATAGCGAGCAGGCGCCTGCTGACGTAAAGAACGATAGTGGAGCAGCCGAACAGCAACAGCCGGCGCATGTTGCATTGACTGATATGTGTGCATCCATAGACGCTCAAGCCCTGGGCACAGATAATGGAACAAAGACGGATCTCTCTGTCAGCCAGGAGCAGCAGCGACAATTGTTAATCTTGGAGCGCAATCGCATAGCTGCCATACGAGAGCTGAGCAAACGGATCGACGAGTCCAATGCTATACAGCGCGAACGCAATGATCTGTTGAGAGAGTATCTGACACAGTTATAGGAGAGGAATTAAATTTAATATTGTACTATAATTTATGTAAACAATTAACACTTGACTCTGTATTAGTGGATAGGTCTTTCTCGTGTGTGTGTGTATATTTAAATTTAAGGATTATGGAAATTGAACATAAATAGATAATTGTAAATGTAAATTTTCAACATATAAAACAGGCCCAAAAATCGCATTCTTGCAGTTCTCGCACGATCTACAGCTGTATCAATGGCTGGGTTTGGCGTTCCCTGTACAATAGGATGTCGCGCATGATGACTTTGCGGAACTTTTCATGACGCTGCGTGAACCGCTCGGTGGCCTTTTCCTGGCGACGCTTCTGTTCCGCTCGATCAATGTGATTGTTGTTGCTTTTAGCTAATACTGTTGATCTGGCCGGTGCTATGGGCAGGTCATCATAGAAAATGCTCGGTGATGCGCCAGTCGGTGCCTGACGTCGGCGTGTACGAGGCGTTGAATGTTGGCTGCCCGCACTGCCATTGCCGTTATCTGAAATATTGATCAACTGTTTGTAGCCTCGGTTTGGAAATATGCAGCAGATCTTTGCAATGAGCTCGTAGAGTGGCATAGCACAGCTAGCGTACGCGAGCAACTGAGATAAGTCTGAGTTGAGAAAGAAATGCGCGCACGTTTTTGTCTTTTTTCCTGCACTGCAAATCGTTTCCCTAAGCGCAATTTATACCATCGCACAGGGCATGACAATTTCAAGCGTAATTATGTAACACATTTAACAAAAGGCCTACACAGTATTTTTTTTATATTTTTAATGAACTAAACAAAAGTTGGGTATTTAATATATCATGATTTTGATATTGATGTTCAACTTTTTAAGATTTCCAACTGTCTATCTGCTTAGACCCTGAATTTTTTTGTACTGCCGTCGTCCCTATATGGATATAATACATATAAATTTATCTTCCTATCTTACTATGCGCATGAACATCTCGTGATCTTAAGCAAATCATGCTATAATATAGCCTAATAATTATTTGCAGGGTATCATAAATGTTAATTTGCTGTATTAAGTAAATTTGTCAAGCTATGCAGGGTATCTGCACCACCGGCTACCTCAGTAGTTTTCGGTCATTGTCGCTCTCTTTCGTCTGCCGTGTAACGGTAGCCCCTATGGTTAGAATCTTAACGAAACAGCTGCCGCGTGACGCAGTCAGTGACGTCATCGATGACTTACCTATACTGTGCAGCTCCTGTTGAGCTGATTTCGCTTTGCCCACCGCATAGTAGTCAGAGATGTAGGGCATCGGAGATATGACCACACCGCCTCGTACACCACCCGCTTCAATTGGCGGCGGCGGCGGTGGGCGATTGAAGGGATTTGGACGTCTGGGTGGCGGCACAGGTTTGCCCTGGCCATCGGTTACCGTTTGTTGTGGATCACTACGGTCGCTGCGCATCTCTGCAACAGAATGTAGTTAGTAGAATATATAGAGAGTATATGTTATTGTCGCCTACTGTTGCGAGAGTATTCGATCTCTTGCAGCTGACGTTGCAACTCAGCAACAATGATCCGTTTATATTCGTAGCCGGCGCATGTCAAGGCCTTCATCCAGGCCTCCATGCACTCTTGTGTATCGGCAGCTAGTATATAGGTGCGATTGCCATTGAAGGCGATCTCAAAGCAGTAGTTGTCGGCATCCGATTCCTCCGATAGTTCTATGGTGCATCCCTCCACTATAATCAGGCCCAGCGGCTCCTTATCCAGGCGCGACTCGAAATAGAATAGCAAATTGCCTTTGAGCACAAAATATCGTCGCTGAAATGCTTTATTGACTACACCCCGCTTGTTGAGGAAACCTGCGAGTGATTAATAATAGCACAAATATGTTAGGTATTCATTCTTCTTAATTAATTTTTTAGAGTATTCAATTTATTTACCCTCCATGTCAAACGGCGGCGTTCGGGCAAAAACACATAGGTTCTTTTCGTTGATTTTCATATCGGCTCATTAACTAAAAATGTTTGTTCCGTGAAATCATTAAAAAAAAATGGGCTTTGCTTTAATTTGGCAATATTCAATATTTCATTCACATATCTATGTCAATAAATGCGTCGTACATCAATTCATAACCAAAGCCAAAACAGCTGTTTTTGACATCAAACAATGTTACCACGCCAAATTTAGATTGAATAATTATGGGCTCCTAAAGGTGGCTGTTGAATGTCTCAAATTCCGATTATAAAAAATTTTAATATTCCTAGAGATTTCTTTGCTATTTTATTAAACAAATGATGTGGATAAACTTAAATTCATAATATTATTAAATGGGATTATTCAAATAAGTATTTAATAAGATTGGTATCTTCTTCACATCGAATCTCATCTTCAAAGTAATCGACGATTTGCATACATTGCATCTCTATCTCTAGCTGACGCTAGGTCAAGTTGACATTGTAAAAAATTTCTGCGCTAAAATGTCGTATTTATTAACGGAAATTGCCCTTGAAATGCTGGGCTATAAATTTTACGATACAAATGGTGTATTCCATTTAATCAACTTTCAACAATCGACAGAATCTGCCCAATCCGAAGGACAGACACATCCACAAGAACCCTCCTTATCGGAGTTTATTGATAGGCCAACCGACGCGGAATCCGAGAAGAATAATAGACAAAAGAGACACGACCAGGCACAGCCATCAACTGTTCCCTCAACCATACAATTACGCGGCGCTCCCGTTCGTGCATTGGCTAAAATGATGGAATTCCAGAACGACAAACAGCAGCAACAGCCGCAGAAGCAACAAACACAACCGCAGCCGCAAATGCAGCCCCAGCATCAGCAGCAGCAACAAAAGCCACCGAAACGATTATCTAGCTCGTCAATTGAGGCTGAACAAACAAATACAACAAATCCAACCATTCGAACGCCCGCAAAAGCTTTGGCCAATATTTTGACCTATGAAAGGTTTAAAATACGCAATCAAATAAAAATGCGTATGGAAAAAACAGTGAAGAAAGAACCGGGAAGTCCCAGTCAGGAGGTGCTGCAAGAATGTCTTATGGCGGAGTTGAAAAAATTAGTGAAAGACGCTAACGAAATGCAGGAGTTTCGGCAGTTCTTGGAAGAGCGTCTAAAGCGCATTGATCCGTGTCTATACGAAAACTACGTTGCAACATTTCCTGCGGATTAATTTCAGCATACATTTAAGTTACTGTGTAAAAATATTATTAAAAGGCGACTTATAAAGTTCACATTTTAGATAGTAAATTCACTTAATATATTTACATTTAAACAACCGTTTCAGTGTTGTCCTACTTAACGATGTTTTTTAAGAGTGTCCACATGATTATTTATAGTTATCGACATACCGATTAAACCGACAGGCACATCGATAGCCGAACAGTCACACTACTCGCAGAACACCTGAGTAAAGGTCGGTCTTCTGTATTTGTCACCAAAAAAACTTCTGAAATTTTTTTACTCAAAATTTTTTTGTAAAACGAACCTAAACACAACATTTTTTTTACATTTTATTCTGTCCTGTTGCCTCGGCGATAAATAGGCAGCCCTCGATTGCGAAACAACAGCAACGACGAAGAGAAATACGTATAAAAGAGAAAAGAGGTGAACGCCAGCAACGCTTGCATAATGAAAATCTGGACGTCCGAGCATGTCTTCAACCATCCATGGGAGACGGTCACCCAGGCCGCCTGGCGAAAGTATCCAAATCCAATGACACCTTCTATTATTGGCACGGATGTCGTGGAGCGTCGAGTGGTAAATGGAGTTCTGCACACTCACCGTCTCGTTCAATCCAAATGGTATTTCCCAAAGTGGACGCACGCGCTGATTGGCACGGCGAAGACTTGTTTTGCCAGCGAACGTTCCACTGTGGATCCGCAGCGTAAACAGATGGTCTTAAAGACAAATAACTTAACATTTTGCCGCAATATCAGCGTTGACGAGGTTCTCTACTATGAGCCACATCCGGGCGATGCAACCAAAACACTGCTCAAACAAGAGGCTACAGTGACTGTCTATGGCGTGCCTCTCTCACATTATATGGAAGATCTGCTAACCTCTACGATTAGTTCGAATGCGGGCAAGGGTCGCCAGGGACTCGAATGGGTCATTGGCCTGATCAATACGGAGGTGAAGAGCATTGCCGATTCAGCTGCACGGGGCACAGACGAACTGATACACAGTACGCGGCGTTCCATTGACGAGGTCACGGAGAGCGCGCGAAAGAGTATGGATGAGATTGGTGCACAGGCGGCCAAAGCGGCAAAAGCCATGCACATAACATAGATGCTATCGATAACGAGCATAGATAACTATCTATCTATCTAGCACCATAATTGTAAGTGGGTGCCGTTATTTTGGACGTAGTGAATTGGAATTTACCGTTGTAGGCGCATCGTCGGGTACGCTGCTTTGTCGTAGTACAACAAAAAAACAACACGCATAAAATAATCGAACGAACCTTAAACACACACAAAACAATAATTCAACATAATCTTTTCTCTTTGAAAAATAGCAAACGAACTATTTTATTCGTCTGCTTTGATATATTTTTTAAAATCAAATTGAAAAAAGAAAAAATACCAAAAAAAAAAAAAAAAAGTCGAACCTTTTCCATATGAAAGCTGCGCGTTGCTCTGATTGCTAATACGAGGGTCAGCCCGTTAGGCAACGTAATCCACACAACAACAATAGCAACCAAAACAACAATGTCAACAGATGAAGCAGCTGCAACAACAACAGAGGGAGCAGCATAGTAGCAAAAGTTATTTATTCATAAATAAAAACTAATATATAGTTTGTAATATATGCAACAAATTGAAAAAAGAAAAATGAAAAAAAAAAAAAAAAATTAAATAAAAAGCGAGTCAGATAATAAATCAAGAAGCGCTCTAAGACAACAATTCACACATTTATTTCATTATTAAAATTGTATTCTAAATTGTCTATGGATATTGTATGTGCACAACATGGTTCATGTACATATGTATATTATGCATTATTGCGTATTTGGCGGCCAACATTATCATCGTTGATGACCGCTAAATTGATTGAAATACTTGTACAAATACATAAGCATTTACATTTAAAATTAAACCAAGATAATTTCCGTCTACAGCTGTATTGGTGCACACGTTTGTTTTAATAGCGTCTTTCCGTTAGTTTGCTGTGTTTAGTGCAAAGCTTTTAGTGACGTTTTTTTCCTTTTTTGTTTTGCATGTGGTTGCTGTTGCTATACGCGGCGAATTGACGGCGTCACTGGCAACAACAATGAAAAGTAAAAAGCTTTTTTTAATTCAAATAGTACTCAGCGCGTGACATTGTCTGCTCCCTTCACACACAGGCACATGAACTTTTTTAAGTCATTCATAAATATATACATATGCATATATTTAAATATATTGAATGGAAAGTGTTCAAATATATAAATATATAAGAAGCTTTAATAAAGTTGACATTTGACTTCAGAAATAATTAAATTAATATGGTATTTCATTATTTTAATTTTAACAGCCCAAGTCTGCAACAAAAATAGAATAAAATTTTTTTTATAATTCACATATTAGTCTTAAAGTTATTATAACAATTCAGAAATACGTAATAATTTTAAATTGTATTAATATATTAACTTAGCTGGTCTTAACCACTCTTTTGCAATTCATTCTCTAGTACAGGGTAGCTCTTGAGCTTTGAACAGCTGTTTTTTGCTCGTCACATACCCAATGACCAATTTACAGCTAATAAAACGTGCGCGTCTAGCTTATTTTCTCGTTCCCTCTCTCTTTAATTCTTTTGCTTTTCAGTGTTCTTTACTTGCTGTGCGCGTGCACGTGCGCACTGCTTATTGTACTCTAGTTCGGGTTAGTTAATTTCCAAACTAAATTTAATTTAATTTAATATTGGTTACAAGTTCTGTGTGTCAGTTCGCAACAAATAAATATGTTTACGCTTTTGCTGTTTATCAGCAATAATAAAAACAAAAATACAAATTGCGTGACGCCAGTGCCAATGACTGCAATTGCAACTGGGCGTCTGCTCTGTGTAACATGAGACGCTGATCTGTGGTGAGCTGATAACCCCCTGCCAGGGATGTTTCAGTTGCCAACGGCTTGGAAAGCTGCATTAGGCTCCAGTACCAGTGCCTCTAGTGTTCAGTCTGACAGAAAAGCGTCTAAAGAACGCACGTATAAAATCGGACTTGAATAATAAAAAGAAAAGTAAGAGGTTTCCAGTTGCAGTAATAAAAAGTTTGGTGGCTTAATGTACATAAAATGTACGTGTTTACATACATAAGTACATGCATATGAACGTATATTTGTGCTAGTGTAGGGCGAGTATTCCGAAATATGTATGCGGCTCAAGGTTGTTTCGGCGCACTTTACATAGAAAAGTCAAACTGGCACATATATGTATATACACATAGGAGGTACTGTGCATGTGTAAGTGAGACAGTAACTGCTTACGCTATGCGGCTGCAGTAACAAAATTCATTGTGGGCAGTGAGGTGTAAGTGTATTGGTGCATATGCCGGCTTAGTGTAGGCTCGTCTGTCTAGTAAGGATTTTGTTAGTGTGTGATTTTCAATTAGATCGCAATTGGTATGTAGGTATGCATACATATGTATGTATTTATAAGTGAGCGTAATGAGAGTGCAAGAGTATTCTAAAGTTGTTCTTGATAACAAAATATAAATAAAAAATAAAATAATATATAAGTAATAATTGAACTCACTTCAGTTGTAAATTTTTGTGAATTTGAGATTGACAACAAATGCGAAAGAGTTTTAGTAATACCTTTAATATTATAATACTTTCCATTGTATATTTCTTACAGCCAATTGACAATGGGCATTTTGAGACTTTATGATGAAGCAGTATTTGATGCTGCTGATAAGCAGCGCATCCTGCAGCGCCTGCAGAGCATCGACAAGGACTTGGTGTCGGTGCGAATGGAGCGTTGCTATCACTTAGAGTATGATAAGGCGTTGTGTCCCTATCCTTTGGCATTGGAACAATTGATGCAATGGCTGGTTAGGCAGCCGCTGCAAAAGATCAGCAGTCTCGAAGAGAAGACAAAACTTCAGCTGGAAAACAGCAAATTCGAGATGCTGGTGGAGATTGGGCCACGCTTCAATTTCTCCACACCCTACTCAACCAACTGTGTGAACATATTTCATAATCTCGGCTACACAGAGGTGCGTCGCATGGAAAACTCGACGCGTTATCTGTTGCGCTTTGCCACAGACGCAACTAGAGAAGTGTCTAACTATGTGGCTCTCCTTGGGGACCGGATGACCCATTGCCAATATACTGCAGCGAATACGCCGCGCGAAAGCTTCGACGAACAGCTGCCGGCACAGCAGGCCGCCTGGCATTATGTGCCAATGCTTGCCGAAGGACGTGCTGCACTGGAGCGCATTAATCAGGAGTTGGGCTTGGCATTTACCGATTATGACTTGGACTACTATTACGATTTGTTCAGCAAGATACTGAAGCGAGATCCCACCACAGTGGAGCTCTTCGATTGCGCCCAGAGCAACAGCGAGCACTCCAGGCATTGGTTCTTTCGCGGGCGCATGGTGCTCGAGGGCCAGGAGCTGCCCAGCTCTCTGATCAAACTCATCATGGACACTCAGAAGAATACGAATCCGAATAATACAATTAAATTCAGTGACAATAGTAGCGCCATTGTGGGATTCGAGCATGATGCACTGCAGCCGCGACTCGTTAGTGGGCCTGGAATTGTGGAGTTAAAGCGCGTTGAGTCGGATTTGATATTCACCGCCGAGACGCATAATATGCCCACAGCTGTGGCACCGTTCAGTGGCGCCACCACAGGCACCGGTGGCCGTCTGCGTGATGTCCAGGGCGTGGGTCGTGGTGGCTTGCCCATAGCTGGCACTGCCGGCTACTGTGTGGGCGCTCTGAATATACCCGGCTACAGTCAGCCCTATGAACCGGTTGGCCTGAAGTATCCGGGTTCCTTTGCTCCGCCTTTGCAGGTGCTCATCGAGGCCAGCGACGGCGCCTCGGATTATGGCAACAAGTTTGGAGAGCCGCTGATCAATGGTTTTACAATCTCCTATGGCTTGTTTAATGCAGCGGAGCCCAGCATTCGTGAGGAGTATGTGAAGCCCATTATGTTCAGTGGAGGATTGGGCACGATGCCCGCTTCAATGCGTAAAAAAATAACGCCCGAACGTGGCCAGCTGCTGGCCAAGATCGGCGGCCCAGTCTATCGCATTGGTGTGGGCGGTGGCGCTGCCAGCTCCGTGGAGGTTCAAGGCTCTGGAGATGCCGAACTGGATTTCAATGCCGTGCAACGTGGCGATCCGGAAATGGAGAATAAATTGAATCGTGTTGTGCGCGCCTGCATTGAGCTAGGCCCACGGAATCCCATCTTGGCCATCCACGATCAAGGCGCTGGCGGCAATGGAAATGTGCTGAAGGAGCTGGTGGAGCCAGGATTCGCTGGTGCTATCATCTTCTCGAAGGAATTCAAACTGGGTGACCCAACCATAACGGCTCTGGAGCTGTGGGGCGCTGAATATCAAGAGAACAATGCCATACTCTGCAATCCAGACGATCGCACGTTGTTGGAGACGATCTGTGCACGTGAACGTTGCCCCATCAGCTTCGTGGGCGTTGTCACTGGCGATGGTCGCGTCACCTTGCTGGAGCAAGCGGCGCCAAAGGATATGCAGGAGGTTCTGCTGCCGGAGGTGCGCGAAAGCTTTGGAAAATCACCATTTGATTTGGAATTGTCGAGCGTATTGGGTGAATTGCCTAAGCGCACCTATGAGCTGGAAGCCATACCCATTCCCAGCAAGGAATTGCAACTGCCAGCAGCGCTGGAGTTGTCAGACGCCTTGGAGCGGGTGTTAAGCATCGTGGCGGTGGGCAGCAAACGTTTCCTCACCAACAAGGTGGATCGCTGTGTGGGCGGGCTCATTGTGCAGCAGCAGTGCGTGGGTCCATTGCAGGCGCCACTCTCTGACTATGCCCTGACTACTGTATCGCATTTTAGCCACTCGGGCATAGCCACCTCCATAGGCACACAGCCCATTATGGGTAAGTTTCTAGAGTATATGCTTGTCTATCATTACTTGATTTGAATATTCCTCTTTGCTTAGGTCTGCTCAGTCCCGTTAACATGGCTCACATGTGCGTGGCCGAGGCGCTCAGCAATCTGGTCTTCGTGAAGATTAGCGACCTGGCAGACGTCAAGTGCTCGGGCAATTGGATGTGGGCAGCCAAATTGCCCGGCGAAGGCTATAAGATGTACGAAGCTTGCTTGGCGCTCAGCACTTTGCTGCAGGAGCTGCGCGTTGGCATTGATGGCGGCAAGGATTCCCTTTCGATGGCTGCCAAAGTAGATGGCGAGGTAATCAAATCACCTGGCACACTTGTGCTCTCCACTTATGCCCCCTGTCCGGATGTGCGCGTGCGCATAACACCCGATCTCAAGGGTCCGGCAAGGGGCAAATCGAGCGCTTTGCTCTGGATCAACATAGAGCAATGTGCTCGACTGGGTGGCTCAGCATTGGCCCAAGCCTATGCCCAGCAGGGCAAAACGACGCCCAATATGGAGCGAACAAAAGCGTTGAGCGATGCTTTCCAGATCACGCAAAGACTGCTGGGAGAAGGTGCTCTGCTGGCTGGGCACGATGTTAGCGATGGCGGCCTCATTGTTTGCCTGCTGGAGATGGCCATTGGTGGTCTGAGTGGTCTGGAGGTGGACATTAAGGAGGCCGTTGCTGGCATCTCTGAATACGATGCAGTGAGTGACATAATCGGCTTTGATATGTGTCTCCTGTTCAGCGAGGAATGCGGCTGGGTTTTGGAGGTGGATGAAACCCAATTGAAGGCAGTGCGCTCACGCTTCCAGGCTGCAGGTGTGCCCAATTACTACTTGGGTCGAGCGACTGGCTTTAATTTGGATGTGGCTCAGGTGCTCATTAAGAACGGGGACAAAACTCTGTTGGCCAAGCCACTGCTTCAGCTTTATAAGCAATGGGAACGCACCAGCTATGAACTGGAGAAGCTGCAGGCAAATGTGGAGTGTGTAAAATCGGAATACGAAAGCCTCAATTACCGACGGGCGCCAGAATATAAGGCACCTGCTCAATTGCAAGCGGAGCTCGCCTTGAAGCGATGCACTCAGCCCATACGCGTGGCTGTGCTGCGCGAGGAGGGCGTCAATAGCGAAAGGGAAATGATGGCCAGTCTGCTGCGCGCCAATTTCGAGGTGCATGATGTCACCATGTCGGATCTGCTATCATGTGAGGCACTTTAAACAATCAATTAATTCAATTGTCCCATGAAATTATCTAATTCAATTTATCTACAGGCAAGACGACTCTGTCGAAATATCGTGGAATCGTCTTTCCCGGTGGCTTTAGCTACGCGGACACCTTGGGCTCTGCCAAGGGCTGGGCAGCTAATATATTGCATAGTGGCCTGCTGCAGCCCCAATTCGACGCATTCAAGAAACGTGAGGATGTCTTCTCGCTGGGCATCTGCAATGGCTGCCAGCTGATGACATTGATTGATTTTGTGGGCAGCACCAAAGCTGAGGATGAATCTCCTGTTTTGCCTCAGCTAGCGCTGCTGCAGAATCGTTCGCAGCGCTTCGAGTGCCGTTGGTCCACAGTTCGCATACCGCCGAATCGTTCGATAATGCTGAGCAATATGCAGGATTTGGTGTTGGGCTGCTGGGTGGCCCATGGCGAGGGACGCTTTGCATTCCAAGATGAGCAGCTGCTCGAGCGGCTGCAGAGCGAAAAGTTGGTAACGCTGCAATACGTGGATGATACGGGCGTGCCCACCGAACTGTATCCCATGAATCCCAATGGCAGTCCGAAGGGAATTGCTGGCCTCTGTTCCCCCGATGGCCGTCATTTGGCATTGATGCCGCATCCGGAGCGATGCAGTGCCATGTATCAATGGCCATATGTGCCGCCCGGCTTTGAGGTACCCGCCACACAAGTCGAGAGTCCCTGGCAACTTATGTTTAACAATGCCTACAAATGGTGTAGTGCATCGCAGGATTACTCCTCCTAAAGCAATTGGCAGAACGTATGATACAGGACATAAACACTTTCAAAACAAATCATCTAATACATTTATTGAGATTTCATATTCCAACAATGCGATTAACTATAACTATATTTCTATATCCCAAACGAGATTTATATATATAAGCCTTTGGGCAACTGAACAGTAATCCTGTCTTAATTGGCATTCCTCTTTTCATACTTTTATATATTCCATGCTATTATTCTTACATTCATTTGAATTTAGATTCAAGCAGCTTTTCTTTCTGCATTCATATATTAATTCCTAATATAAAATTTTTTATATTCAATTAGTATATTGCCTATATTAATGAAATATTAATTGACTACTTATTTTATGCAGTTTTTCCCAGATACTCTATATTCATTCAATAAAATATTAAAATTCCATCTCATTTCAAGCATTGTTCACGCAATCTTTAATATTTTTAGCGTATGTTTGTATTATAAAAATTAAATCTAAACTCAAAGCTTTTCTATGACTAGTAGAATATATATACAGACGTCATTTGCTAAGCACAACAAGAACAATATAATCAACAACTGCACAGCTAAACTAATTTTAAACGTAAGTCTTAATTTAGTTCAGTGTCTTAAGTTAATTAATGAATTTTTCTAATTAATGCGAAATTTGCAGTAGGCATTTCAAATAGTTTGCCTTGGCGCCTGGCGCATTCATGTACTTGGAGTTCCAGTCGTGTTCGTTAATGTGCAGCACCTTATAGCCCATCATTTCCAGATGCTTGATCTTTAAAGATTCCGGGCCGCGCAATGCGGTCAAATCATTCTCACAGAAGGAGTCCAGTTTGAGCAGCAGTATAGCCACCCTGGTAAGGATATAGAGAATATATATTAGTTTTATTATAGGTATTACATATAAGATTGCGAGTTTTTACTTGGTTATGCGATCCAACATCGTGGCCTCAACGGCTGGCGCAGGCATGGGTCGTTTGTCCTTATCGAAGTGTATCACAAAGTCTATTTGATAGCCATAGGGCGTTGTGTGATTGCAGCGAAAATAGTTCTCATCCTTGAGCAGATCTCGCAGCAGCTGCTTCACATCCGTATTAAACGCGCTGGGTACAACGTGTTCTAAAAGAAATTTTACTCTAGATTATTAGATAATTGAGCTAAAATATGGTATATACTCACTCTTGCTGAGCTGTGCCTCCACATAGTTCTGCTGGAACCAGGGCACGTTTGTTTCGGGCATATCCAGGCAAACAGTGCGGTTCAGTTGCATCACACGATTCAGCACCATGCCAGGATATGTGGCCTTTGAGTAACAGATCTGGATCTCGTCCTCAATGCGCTGAATAAACTTGACGCAGAACACCTGATTGATTAGCTGCTCAGGTATTGCCTTGTAGAAGCAAAGCGCTAGGCACGATTGCACCAAGGATAAACCGCTCATGTGATCAAAGTCGCTGTGGGTGGGAGAAGATAGAGCTGATTTAATGGTACGACTAAGAGTTATCCTCAGTGAGCATTTAAAGAAATCGCACTACTATGTACTAAAGTCCTATATACCCGTCTTAATTATGTATCAGCTACAGGGTATATCTAGAAGACATCAACTTGTCTACGCACCGTATTAAGACCAAAGCAGCGTAATCCAATGCCTCCAGCGAAGCAGGTGTGTAGCCCAGATTGTAGGCGCAGGTGAGCACCTTCTCGACGGTGTCACCCGTTATGTGCTCGTGCTGTTGGGCCACATAGTCGAACATGGACTCCAGCAGTTCGGGCACAAAGTAGTGCGAGGCATTGAAATTGTAGGCCATCTCGCGCACGACACGCGAATTGAGATCGTTGCACTGCAGAGTCTTATAGTGGGCTAGGGCTTGGTTGTACACCTGGCTGTTCTTCAGAGCTGTCGGAGATGGGGATGGGGATGGAGATGAGGATTAGCCTAGGGATGAATTATTGGCAGACGGACTGATTGACTTACTCTTGCGATGACTGAGCGTGCGCACAATGACGCTCAGATCGCTGGCATTGAGGGGCTGCTCTTCGCTATTGCTCAAGTGTCGCTCGGCACAGGCAATTAGGATGCTGTCCATGGTGGCCAGCTGCATGGCCAGCACATGTGGTACATGCTGACGGAAGCGCAGCTCGCAAGCAATCTGCATGCCACGGCTGAGCAGGAAACAATCCTGGATATTGAATTGTGGTGCCATGGCCAACATTTTGCTGAGCAGAACATTGGGAAACTTCTTCCAATCAAATGGTGTATGGCCATAGCCCAGCACGAAGGCAGCCAAACGGGCGAATTTTGTGGGCAATCTACCGGCCACGTCCTGTTCGATGGAATCTATGCAGAGGCGACTCAGCTTACGTTCCACTCTCTGATGGCGATAGGTTCCGCCGAGGTTGTTGTTGAAGTTCATGTAGCGCTGGCAATGGCGCAGGAAACTCAGCTGGGACCGCTCCTGGGCGCAGGATGGCAGCTGGTCGGCCACTGCGGACCAATAGGCATCGCAGTAGCGCACATCCGCGACCTTTAGAGCGCGCAGCACACTGAAGAAATGGCCACTGGCGTTGGGCAGCTGCCAGGCGGAATTGGAGTGAAGCAGTTGATGGAATTGTTGCATGTAGGCGTCGCGTTGCTGCAATGAAGCAAATGGCACGGCGCAGAATAATGCATCTGCCGTTGGCTCCTGCTGCAGCAGTGCAGCTGTTGCCTGCTTGAGTGGCGCTACGAGTGCTGCCGGCTCATGATGATGCAGAAAGGTGCGACAGACGATCTTCAGGTCATTCGATTCCAGCGTGGGCACACAATAGCACAGGGTCAGCATCAACTGTCGTATCATGGTTGTGTTCAAATGTGACCAGGTGGGCTGATTGAACATGTGAAGTAATTTGAGTAGTGTCTTGGGCGTGGCACTGCTCAGTGTCCCAGACTGTAGCAGTTCAGAAACGCGTTGCTTGAATCTGGCTAACATTTCTGCATCGATTAGTGGATGCAGCTGGAAGAGGCAGGTGGATAGGAGACGTGCGTCTTGTTCGCTTTGACAGTTGGTCACATGCTGCTCCAGATGTGGAATAAAATTGCGGCAGACCAGGGGCGTAAAGAAATCTCGTTCCAAATTGATGGCCACCAGCAAACGGGAGAGCGCGGGTAAAGCCACCAGTTCCTTGTCCACAGCCAACTCGATCATTTCCAGGGCACGCATCAGTATACTCTCCAGTGTGGGCTCACTATTAGGCACGTGCATCTTGCGTAGATAAAGGTAGCAGCAGCTCAACTGATCCATGTTCATGGAGGCTACATGGAATGCCAAGGAGGGAAGCAACTGCTGCAGCTGGAGGGTCAGCTCCGACTTCTCGCTGCCCGAAAGTTGCTGATAGAGGGCCCAGAGCATAGAGATGCACTGTATGCGATGTGGGAGCTCCATCTGGTTTTGGGCAACCATATTCATTAACTCCTGTGGACTGCGGGCTGCACTCAAATATAAATTTATCTCATCATCTAAGTTGCCGAAGGAGGAGGATATTTCGCAGCCATCGAGCTCATCTGACACCTGTTGCTCGTGATCACTACTAAATGTTGCATGGCGCTGCATGCTGTATGTGTGGGTTGCAGCTATTGGCAGCAATTGCTGGAGCTGCTTTGATGTTGTCTTCGACTGTGTTGCCTCTCTGATAGGCGGCTTTGCGCCCATGTTTACATGTCGCCGTAATAGTTGCAGTTGTCGCATTTGCTGCATATATTGCAGGTATTTGCATGGCGAGCGCGGCAGGTAGTTTAAATACATTTGAAAATTTACAATTTTTATACAGAAAATTATGTGTGTTAAATAATAAACAAATTGCGACTTGCTAAATGTGAGCGCGACGACCAACAGCCGTGCGGGCGCTGCCAACTTGTGTGGATGATGGTGCAGCCCTGGTAATGCAACGGACTCTTTTAAATGAGTGTGCCAAAGTGAGTAAGCAAGCAAACGACATAAGCTTAAATGAACATATAAAATTCAGCATAGCGGCTAGAATGAAGAGAAAAAGAAAATAAAGAGTATTGACATATGAGCTCTGGTTGTCCCAGTAAGCTTCGTTCTTCGTTGTATGAGCACCACAGCTGAAATGAACAAGTGCATGTGAAGAAACTTGAAAAATCAAAAGAGAACTATTCAAAGAGAACATATTTACTAAGCTCACAGCTGCTCATTCCACAAACAGCTGACTGATAATTTGAAAGTTACTTTTGTCTCTTGATTTGAAAACAAAACAAGAATTTTGTAGCCTTAATTATTGGCTGATAAAATTAATATTAATTTGTGTTACTTAAAAAATGTTGCAAAATCACGTAATTGTTCTGCAATCGGGCTATGCCCATGAGGATGCAAATGATCCAAAAGCGATGCGTGCCAATTGCAGCTGCACGCTAATCCGCTGCCGTGATGGCAGCAATATCATCGTGGACACTATGACTGCATGGGATGGCGAGCACTTGAAATCTCTGCTAGCTGGACAGGGATTGCAACCAGATGATATAGATGTGGTTGTATGTACACATGGACATTCGGATCATATTGGCTGCAATTATTTATTTCAGCAAGCGCGCTTACATATTGTCGGCTCCACAGCATCCAAACATGATCTTTACACCGAGTATACCGGAGCACTGGATACGCACGGAGAGGTTCTCTTGGAGAAGACACCTGGGCATACGTTAAGTTGTGCATCGGTTATCGTGCACAATAGTCAGTTTGATGGCACCACTGTGGGCATATGCGGGGATCTCTTCGAGCGTTTTGAGGACATAGACGATGCCCAGATATGGAAAGCTGCTGGCAGTGAGGATGAAAAACAACAGGCGGAGCAACGATACCGCATGGCAGAATTATGCCAATACATTGTGCCCGGACATGGAACCATATTCCAATTGAATGATGAAATGCGAAAGAAATTGAAAAATATTTGAAGTATTTGGAACGGAGTTTCTTAGGCCTGTTGATATGATTACTTGTTTTGAGGAGCAAGCTGTGATATTAACATTATTTAATGCCTTTTTTTTTTTGTATTTTATAGGCGCTTGTATGTTTAAATCAAATTTCGTCTTGCACTCGTTTCGTTACAAGTTTTTTTGGTCTCAAATTTTTACCGTTTAAGCGAAGCTATGTTTCATAAATCAATAAAGACATTGCCTATTTAAATGCGATATTGTTAGCAAAAAAAGGTTTGGCTACTGCTTCAAAATTTCTCGTTCAGTTGCAGCGACAACATAATCGTTTTTGGCAGCTGCATTAAAAAATTACTACCGTAAAAAAAAATCTATATATATATTTATATATATTGATATATAAATATATATATAAAAACAAAAGTATAAATATATATATAGCACTAGACGCCAACCAGCTCGAGACTGCAATTAAGATCATCTAACGAAGCAAGCCCCATCAGTAATCGAATCCTTCGATATCGGTAAACAGGTTCAAATCTGTCGCAACTTTCGCCTTTCTCAAAATTAAATAATTAGGAAAAACCAAAATCAAGTCGAAACAAAAAATAAAAAAAAAACTGATAAAATACATTGTCAACCACTAAATTTGCATAGGTGTATATATATATATATATATATATAGATATATATATATCTATATCTATATATATATTTATATATATATATATATATATATATAAAGAGAGTAGAACTTAAATATGAGCCAGGCGTCATCGAGTGCTTTTAATACACAACGCAATCGCTATTATAATCCCGTCTCCCGGATCCAATCGTTGATACAAAATCTGGACGCTGAACTGATAACATTATGCAAGCAATGTTCGCTGCCAAAGAATATATCGAATAGCAATAACCAATACGATAATATCATATCGCATCAAGCGGGCAGCCAGCTTAAGCATGCGAGTCTCAACAATATTTTGGCACAGGCGCGCTCTGCTCAGGGCAGTAACTCGACGGCTGGGCTAGCGCCGGATGCGCACAAGCGTCAGTTGCGCAATACCTATCGAACGCGCGTTATCGATGCTTATCGCAATCGCCGCATATTTACCGTTTACGGTAATTATCACACGGTGAGGCGAGCGCTGGTGAGACGAGGCTGGCTGGAGAAACTACCAGCAGGTCGGCATGCCAAGCTGCAGAATATGTCGGAGGACTCGCTGTTGGAGCATGCCAGACGTGGCAACGACTATGAAGCAGTGGTCATATCGAAAATGATCAATAATTTCCCCTCGTTCTTCATATGGCAGAGCAAGGCGCAGCGCGATTTGTTTCCGGAGGTGAAGCCGTACCGGAATCGCGTCAGACGTAGCCAATTCTTAGACTTCTCCACGAAAGTGGGTCTGGTCGGTTGTGCAGAGCAGGAGCGTTGGTTTCGAGAGGATGGCGTCTGCGGCATGAGCTATCCCCGTTTTTATCGCCTGGGCGCCAACAGCATGGAGGAGCGTGCGGCATTCATTGAAGATTATCATCAGACGCAGGCGCGCTGTTTGCTGCGGTTTATCAAGGAGCACCGTCCAGCCGAGTTGATCGATCTTGAGAATGGCACTGTGATGAGCATTACGATAGACTTTGCATTGAACAAAGTGAAGACAATGATCAGGCAGAAGGAGCATTACTCTCTGGATGATGCGCGCATCAAGCTGCCAACGCCCACCGAAATGATCGAGAATCAGTCGTTTATGGTACAATCCTCCAAGGTGCTCCATTCGGGTGCTAAATTCAAAATCAACGAGAAGGTCATGGCGGAGTATGCGCGTCTAGCTGGCCAATATCTAGAACAAATCGAATCGTTACGACTCGATTACCGCTGGGATGGTTGCCGTAATTTATGGATCTTGAAACCTGGTTATCAATCGCGCGGTATCGGAATTGTCATACGTAGCTCCCTGGACGACATCTTACAGTGGACATCCAATAATCAGAATCGCAAATATATCGTCCAAAAGTATATTGGTAAGTGTTATCCCAGGTCCACTCTTAGAAGCTTTCGATAGCAACATGCTTGAATTATTTATATATATTTGTCTATTATCGATAAAAATCGATAGTTTATAATTAATATAGTATCTGTTTCAGCTAGAGACTTTAAATTATATCACATCACTCATGCTGAAATGTTTTAATATTCTACTTTCTCTCTGATTATAGAACGTCCATATCTGATCTATCGCACCAAGTTCGATATACGGCAGTATATGCTGCTTACGATCAGCGATACACAGGTAACGATATGGACATATCGCGATTGCTATTTGCGGTTTAGCTCCCAGGAGTTCACAATGGATGACCTGCGCGAATCGATACACCTGACGAACAACTCAGTGCAGAAACGCTACAAGAACAAAGTGAATCGGGATGCGCGTCTGCCGAAGAACAATATGTGGTCGCTGGACCAATTCAAATGCCATTTGCGACACGTTGGGGCACCGGACGGTACATGGCAAAAAATCTACAATGGCTTCAAACAGAATCTGGTCGCAGTGGTCCTAGCCAGTCTGGATGAAACGGAATTGGTGCCGAATGCATTTGAATTATATGGCTGTGATTTTATGATCGATGAGCACTTTAATCCCATATTGATTGAGATTAATTCGACGCCAGATTTGTCGGCCTCAACGGAAGTGACGGCCAGAATATGTCCATTGGTACTAAAGGATTGCATCCGTGTCGTCCTGGATGTGCCCCGCAATTCCTTGGCCGCCACGGGTCTCTTCGAGCGCGCCTTTCAGGTCAATTATAATGTCAACAAGGAGGTAGATGGCACGCGCCCACTGGAGCTCAACGGCACCCAGATGAAACTGTTTGACAACTTGCCGAAGCTACGAAACAGCCCGAGGACACGACTGCTACGCAAAATCCTGAACAATGTCCGAGCGACGACTAGCAACAAATTTGGCAGGGAAAAAAACAAAACTGCGTCGCAGACACCAGCCAAAGTCATCGTGGGCAAAGTGGGCACGAAAGTAAGACAATAAACTTGTAACGTCTACATACCTATATAGAATTATACTTGAACACGATTTGAAAACAATATATTGGCTTGTGCAATGTCCGTCCGCCTGTCCATTAGTTCGTTTGTCAGTTTTAAAGCCATCGCTAGTGAAACTTGAGAGTTGGGATAGAGATAGTTAAGAGTTTTTCGTGAAAAGTTCCCAAATTGTATGCCTAATGGATTTCAATGAAATTTTTTATCATTTAGATGTTACATGATATGCATTATATTATATAGGTAGATAGGTAGATTAATATTACTGTCTTAGGGATTTATCAATTAAAATTGAAGTATTCAAGTTTTATTTAAATAGTTCAACTGCTGCATTCTAACTCATTTCATCTATATCTGACATTATTCCCATAGAAACTATCTCAAGCGAGCTCGAAGATGATGAGTACCAGCACGAAAGTAGCATTAAATTCGAAAGCTCGTGAGCATTTGGCCTTACAATATACAGCACCCAAGTGAGAAACGAAAGAGTCTGGTACGTATATAGCACCATCTTGATGTATAGCTACTAACCAATACATGTATGTACATAAATATATCGCAGAATTCGCATTGTTCATAGCCAAGTCAAGATTAACTTCACTGCAACCCCCAGAAAATATTCGAGCTGCTAACAATCGAGTTATAAGAAATACAAAAATTCAACAATAACTTATATAATAATTTATTGAACTGCTTTGAGATATCTATGAATACAATTCTTCCGGTCGCTAAAAGTCGCCTCTAGCTGATAAGCAAATTTTTTCAACAAGTAATAATAAAAGAAAGAGTAAATAACATAATACAAATCATATACAATAAACATAGTCTATGTAAAGTTATATTATTAAATTTCTTAAAGGAAGATCGATTAACCTCCTCACTGCTGAAAACATATATCCGAATGGGGAATTTAATTTGAACTAGCGTATGATATGTTTATTAATGAAGAGTTTTTATATTTGGAAGTATTTTTGGAATGGCAAGAGATCGTCTAATCTGCATTACATTTCAGTAAAATACAAAACTTAACTATAAACAACTAAAGCTTTATGTAGTGACTTTTATATAATTATTCAGGTAATTTCTGTTTAAATAGTTTTTAACGGAATTTGTATTTATTTTATATTTTTTATATTTTTTTTGAGTACTTTTTAGATATGAAAAATGTTTCTTGTTTGTTTAGGAATTTGAAACGAAAAATACCTCGAGCTCGAATATTCATATTCATAATAAGTATTCATAATGTAACTCCAACATATTTTGATAACAATTTTAAAGTGATTTTAGATTATTTAGATAGGAAGCTAAAAACATTTTATAAAATACAAATCTCAAACAAACTTTTATGTACAAAATAGTTAGCAGTTGATAGAAATTGAAATTCCTCGGATATTTAGATAAACGTTGGCTCAGTGGGTGGTTGATGGTGGTGGTGGTGGTGCTGGTGGTTTAACAAGTGGGCAGCACTGGCACCGTCAATTTGTTGGCCAGTGCAACGTTGCGTGGACTGATGGGAGGCGTGGAGTTTGTTTGGGTTTGGGATGGGGATGGGGATGGGGATGGGGATTGCGATTGGGATTGGGTGAGTTGAAGTTGCAGCTGCTCGCTGGAGGCCTGCTTCATGGCAGTCACGATGGGCTCGCCGCGATGCAGAGCCTGCACCGAGATGCTAATGGGCAGACGCGGTCCATACGAGCGGCGGCCAAAGGTGCGTCCGATGGCATGCAAGCTGGCCGAGCTCTCAATTTCCGACTTGGTGCGGGCGAAGCGACGCGAGCAATTGCTGTCCAGCAAATTGGGAGCTGCTCTCAAACGGGAGCAGCTCGTGGCAGTGTAGGTGTTCCCGTTGTTGTTGTTGTTGATGTTGCGCAGACTGCGCCACTTGCGCTCGCCCATGACTGGAGCCGTGGCCGGCGCACTGATGGGCTCCTGTTTCTCGAGCAGATTATCAGCCGCCTGATTGGCATAGTTCTTGATGAGTATCTTGAACTTCTTATCCGTGACCTCCAGCTGCTGATTGGCGAAGCGTGGACCGCAGCTGCGTTGGCGCTTCGGCTGCAAAGCGGTGCTGGCAGCTGCCTCAGCGCCAGCTCCTGTGCCCATTGTGCCGTTGCGCTTGTGGGTGACGCTTAGGAGCTGCGTAATGGAGCGACCCGCTTGCTTCAGCAAATACGGACAGGGTGTACCGATGCCAACTGCAGCTGTTGCTGTTGTTGTTGCTGCTGCAGTTGCTGTTGTTGCAGTTGTTGTTGTTGTTGGGGGTTTGACTGTTGAGGCATTCGAATTGCTTGCTGGCTGCGTGCTGCTAATGCTGCTCCGACTGCTGCTCAATGGCTCCACCATATACTTCTCCATATACTCCGTGGCATTGAATGTGGGCATGGCGCGATGGATGCGCGACAGCGTGGCAGCTGGCACAATGGCCGAACGTTGGCGAAACACGCTGCTGGTGGCCAGACTGCGCTCTTTGCGCTGCTGCTGATAGTAGTAGTGGCCATGGCCATGGCTCACCTTGTGCAGCAGCTGCTTACCCTTGACGAACAGATTCAGGCCCATGTAGGCGGGCGTGGGCGGCACCACCTGGCGATAGGCGAGCTCAAAGTTGCCCATGTCCGCCTTTGGATCCACGCGCCGATCGATGACAACTGAAAGTATAACAAAGATTTAAGAGCGGTCTGAGGTTATCCCGTTTTGGTTTATGCTTATCCGCTCGCACTGTTACCCAGAAAGTATTTGCCTCTCATTGTACAGTCTCTCTTTTTTTCAGTATATTCTTCTTCAGTCCCTCATCCAGTCTCTCATCTAGACTCTCATTCAGTCTCTCATACACTCCTTTATCGAGTCTCACTCTCACTCTCACTCCCACGCTCATTCTCACTCTCTGTCCCCGATTCCAACTCACCCTTGACTACATCCTCCAAGCACTTTGGACACATTCGAGCTGTCACGCTGGTCGTCGCTCCAAGATCTGGACTCGAATTGATTTCTATAAGCCAGGGATAGAAATTTTCGCATATCATAAAATCGGCGCCAAACAGCTCGAAAGTATTGGGTCTACGATCCATGTTCTCCTGCGATGCCAACATGGTGCCCACAATTGCCTTACGCATGCCCGGATATATGCGATCTAGCCACATATTCGACTTGCCGATCTGTCTGAGATACGCCTGAAACGAATAACAATCCCACATGTTCTCGCTGGGCAAGCGCTTGTCCCGCTTGCCGTTCGTATACTTCTTCTGTATCGCATAGTTCGTCAGATGCACCGATTCGTGATGGTTGCTCAGGCTGTATTCCTGCGAGCTGAAACGCAGATAGCTCTCCCGGTAGAACCAGACCACCAGCGGCTGGGTATTGGTTATCAGAAACCATTGGCGTATATCGAACTTGGTTTGGAAGACTATGAGAGGTCGTTCTTAAAGAGATGTGGGAAATATTTGTTTCGTTATTTATTTGATTATTTATTAGGTAGGTTTATGCAGAACTAAATCTGCTTAAACGGTATTCGAGTGTCTCCATTTCGATTGCAAGTTTGCTTTTAGCAACATAGGCGGATGGAAAGGATCTTACGAGCAATCCAAAGTGAGTTTAATTAGAAGAGTAAAACCTTTAGTAAGATGGAACCTCATTTCGCTTGGAAATAATCATTAAAAGATATCTTATCATGTAGCACTTTGCATTTAAAGAGATTATCTTATTATGCAACATACTTTTGAACCAGCCCAACTCTAGACCTTAAGAAATATGCCTTCTCACTTTGTTATTAGCTCTGTTTTCCCTATAATTCGCTGTTTGGCCTTCAACCTGTTGCTTCAACTCCTCATTTTATTGACAGCCCAAACATACATATAAGGCAATTTTCCAATACCAATCCAGAGCCTACAACAACAACAAGAACAAGAGCTGCTAGTAGCTGCGCTTTTAGGCCAATATTTTTATGTTGCATATATGTCTCTATATGTATATTTGTATATGCACACATATACATATATAGATGTAGTATATTTGTGTATGCGAAACATGTGCGTGCAATGCAGTCATGGGTAGAAAACTTGCTACGTTTACGCCCAACTGTTAAGGCATCAAAGCCACCAACAACAACAACAATGTCAGCGGCCTGATTTTTGACCCACTTTCTGACGATGTTTGTTTATAGCATTGCTTTTATTCCAGAAGAGCAGGAACTCATTTGCAAGTATGTTAAAGTATATGTAATTTTTTGTTGTTGACGAACTTTAAATATAATCTATGAAATGAGCCGTCAAATTGAACTGAATTGTGTATACCCTGTGCTTTGTTAGGCAGCATGAATGGGGTAGTGCTGGCTATATTAAATATATGTTTAGAAATTACAGGGTATATATGAGTTTATCTTTATAACACTTCTCTCATGATTTTTTTAATAATTGCTCTAGCCTCTCTATTTAACGGTCAATCTCAGCTCCCTACAGGGTATACCCTGGTATATTTCATATATAAGTCCGAGTTCTCCACCTCCTCCTTCTCCTTATCCACTTACCTATATACTTCTGCACGACATAGCGACTCTTAGATGCTATCGAGGGATTAACGACGCCCAAGATCTTCTTAAGATTATCCATAAGGAGTATGCCACGCCCCCGACACTTGTTGGCCGGCTTCACGATCCACAAATTCTGATAGCCATCCAGGCTGTACTGGGGCCAGTGCACCTTCATCTTCTCAACCAGAGTCACACAGCTCTTGACCATGTGGTCGAGCGTGCGCTGTCCGTCGTGCTGGATGCGTCCATCCTCGTTGACCAGCTGCTGGTGCTGGTAGAGGAAGGCATCCCAGTCGTGCTCCCATATCTTGGGCGGATCCTCAAAGTCGATATCGTTGTGCTGGCAGCTATCGATGTAGTCCACCAGCCGCTTGTAGGCGAAGTCTATGGAGGAATAGGGTATCTTGCCGCTGGGCGAGAATACCGCATCCGAGCCCTGCTTGTGGTACTTGCAGAGCATGGCCCGCAAGTAGGCCACACAGGCCGTCAGCTTGAAGTTGTCCACGAACTCGCCCAGCTCCTCGGGACTCCAGACATTGTAGCAGCGCGGAAAATACATCTCGGCCATGCCCTCCTCGAAGAACCAGTGGAAGTCCCGCAGCTGGCTGCACAGACCCTCCTTCGAGGTGAACGGCGCCCGATGGAATTTATTGATGGTCATGCCCGGATTCTTGGCCTGATCAATGTAATCGCATTTCTCCTTTCGGTTCGTCCACAGAAAGTCCACGGGCATATGCTCCAGAAATCTCGACATTATGTTCCTTTCACATTTCAGCACATATTGACGCCGCGTCTCGCCCGCCTTGCGCTTGGGCAGACGCTGCGTAAGATCCTCGTAGGTCATCTGGCCCAGGGGCAGCACCTTGCGATGCACGTCCAACTTCTCGACCCATCCGCGGGCGAGCAGAGCATTGCGCACCGAGTGAAAGCAGCCGCGGATGGTGAAAATCTTGTTCTGCTTCGCCGCCTCCTGCGCTTTGCGTCGCAGCTCGTTCATGCGATCCGTTGTTATCCAGGTGCGACGTGCTATATAATTTGTGGGCGCACCTTGTACTTTGCAGTTCTCCTTGTTGTTGTTGTTGTTGTTGTCGGGCTTCTCAATTGCCCTGGGCGTGGGTGTGGGCGTGGGCGTGGGCGTTGCAGGAGCTGCGGGCGCTGCTGCTGGCGTCAGCTCTATGCTGGGCACTGTGACAGCTGTGGGCGTGGCTGTGGATATGGCCATGGCCAGCCTATTGCACAACCTCGCACTGGAGCACTTCTTATTATGCTGCTCCTGGCCAGCGCCAGAGCCAGCCTCGACAACTCCAGCGGCGGCCTTAATGCCCGCATTTGGTTCACTGCTCGGGCGCGTTTGCTTCTGCAGCAACTCGCGCATAGCCAACGACTGAGGAATTCCTCGAAAGAAAACAAAGTGAACGCAACGCGAATCGGTGACTGACTGACTAACTGACAGAAAACCGTTCGAGACTGGGCCACTGGGTAATTGCTGTCTCTTTCACACGCTCTCTCACTCTCACTCTCACTCTCACTCTCACTCTCTCGTTCTGTTTGTCTGTTAATTTTGGGCGGTCGGAGCGGGGCGGAGTTGGTGACTGCCTGGCAACCATGTTGAAGCCAGTTGAGTTTCGGCTCCAACGACTCTATTAATAGACTGTGCAAGCGAGAGCCAAGGAGTTGCTGCCAGCTGCTCTCACAGTACAAGGGAGATTGTGTTGGGGGTGGGGGGAAGAGGAAGCAAGCAGTGTGTGTGGGAGACGAAGCGCAGTGAAGCGCGTCTTAGCATAAAAGTGCTCAGCTGAGTTTCCATTGGATTAGGTCGACTGCAGCGAAAGGTTTGACTGAGCCTAGGTCAATAAAATATGAATTGAGGAACATCTAGAAGAAAATGAAAAATATATGTATGTACATATGTACATATATATACATTTAAGAAATTCAATGAAATTAATGAAGGAACTGGGTCTAATTTGAATAGAAAATTTTACAATTGTTGGAAGTAATTTAAAACCATATTTTATGCATTTTTGGCATAGCTTATTATTATAATTATTATTTTTTTTTTAAATAATATACATTAAAAAAGAAATTATCTTTTATATTAAAAATTAATTTATTGGCTAATTTTATAAATGACTTTTAAAAATAGGGTATAAATAGTTGAGCTTCGGCAAAACTAAATTCAATCCAAGAAAAAGCAAAGGGTGTCAAAAATTCAAATTCAGGCAAATATTAGACACGAAACGAAATAAAATCTAATCACGATAATTGATAAATTCAATCATTAAAACTGTTACAATTATAAATTATTAATTATTATCTATAATTGATTGTGAAGTTTTGGTAAATAATAAGATTCACAACGACATAATACTTTATGTTTGACTTGGGAATTTCTGAAACTGGGAAAGTTTGGTTGATTGAATTATTTTTATAAAATTCTCTAAAGCTGGTAAATTAGGTTAGCTGAAACTTGCCAACCGTATATAACCCTTTCTTAAGGAATATTTAAATTAGTTATAAATCTAAAAATTTCTTGCTTTTAAATAAAAAAAAAAAAATCAAATTAATATATAGAGTCAAGATTGTGTATAAACCGGACAATAAGTTGACATTTTATGTAATGGTTCTCGTTCCAGCTTAAACTTGGCAAGAAGAAGAAAATTCAGATTTCGCTAAAGGAACTTTGATATATCCAAAAATAGAAACCATATACAAAAGTTGGCTAAAGTAATCTCTTCTAGAGCCACAAGCAAAAAAGCAAAGCGAAACATGTTTTGCGCGATACTTGATTGTTGTTGTTGTTATTGTATCCTTGTTGTTTGGTATTGGTGTTGGGTGTTGGATTGTTGGGTTGTTGTCGTCACAGTGCTTTTCGCTTATGGCATTTGGCGTTGGTGACGACGTCAACGCCGTCGCTGTCGTCAGACGCGGCTCATATGAATGCTCGACCGAGCGTGCGAATCGCGAACCGGAAATGGCAAGCCTCAGGCGAAAAGGGATATGTGGGGGTGTGCATGTGTGTGCATGTGTGTTCATGTGATTCTTGTCTATTTTTGCAATTTGTACAATGGCAGCCTTTTCAATTATTTGCAAAATAATCAAGTTAACTGTTACCGCAAGTAAATGGGGTAATCGCTGGAGGGGCAACGGGCGGGTGCATTGGAGACAGGCTTTACGTCAGTCGATTATGTTTGCATGTGGGTGGAGGCAGGTATCCTACCTGTCCTTACCCGTATGACGTTGTCTCTTTTAAATGTTCGTTGGGCCTTTGGGTATTTGGTTCAAGGACATCTTCAGCCACAAAACTTAATTTGCGGCCGGGTTGCGACTTGCTCTATGCTGAGGTGGCAACTTTGGCTGTTTCGGCACGGTGCACGTGGCAACACCTGCTGCCTACACACACACATACACACACACTGACATACAGACGTCGCTGTGTGCCGCTTCTCATGTCCTTGCGTGTTGTTGAAGTTTTCCTTTCTCTCTTTTTTTTTTTTTTTTGCAAATCTTTTGTTTATATTGTCTTGCAAGCATAGCCTCGGTATTTAGCTCTGTAGAGCGGGAGACAATGCTTGTTGTTCCTCTTGTTGCTGTTGTTGCTGTGAGTGGAAAGGTAATTAATTTCGCTTCAATCGCTGAGGTAATAAAATCAGTTTAAAAATAGTTTTGCGGCAGCTTTATCGCTGCTTGCTAAGCCAACTATATAAAGCTAACTCCGGCTCCCAGGTAAGGCGGATTTGGTTTAAAAGTTTAGTATTGGGGTCATGGGTCTTTACAATTAATGACAGATAGAATAAGAGGAAGAGAGATAAGGCAGGGTAGAGACTGTAGAAACTCTGTTTATTAGAGTAGAACAATAATTTTTATTAAAAAAGTTGAAAACTTTTAATTGAGCACATTCGTAATATGTTTTTTAATAGAATTTTATGTATGTCAAAATAATAAAGTGAATATAGAATAAAGCCATATTTTTACATATATTTATTGCATATACATTTACAAGTAAGTGATGATTTAAGGAAGTCATATTTTTATGTCATTAAATACTTATAAAAATAAATATTTATTTAAATTATTGTTGTCTGTAAAATAAAGTTCTTTAGGGTCACCATTCAGCCATTTAAAAGATAGTTAAATTAGCAACCATTTTTTCGTAATGTGGTTTCTTAAAATTCTTTTGGTTGATTTTGGTACAATCAACATTTTAGATATTAAAATTTGGTACACTACTTTATATAATATATTTCATTATCTATATTCATTGCCCAATTAATTTTCATGAATAATATGTCTCATTAAAGTTATTCATTAATGGCGCCTACTACCCTCACTAAACTCAAATCCTGCCCTGTGTTAAAATGCAAAACTTACGCACAATGCATTGAACTCAAAGCGCAAGACAACTTTTCGTTAAAAAAAGCTCTCGAGCAACAACAGCAAAGCTTCTCAGCTGCAACATGGAAATTATCTGTTAAACAACATTACAAAGCGTATGAGAGAGAGAGAGAGAGAGAGAGTGAAATAGTGAGACAGGGGGCAGACAACGAGCAAGGCTGAGTGTTTCTTCTGCACTGGCCGAACGAAATATTTACGAATGCCGAATATCCATGCGCACGAGCGCCAAAGCGAACGACGGGTTCCGAATCGAAGCGAGCCGAGCGCGACGTATGCAACAAATTTATACAAATTCTTTGTGCTTGCAAACTGCGAAAACATTCATAACGGTAAACTCCAGGCGTGTGGACGTGTGTGTTATTTTCGTTATTCTGCTCTTAGCGCTCTATCTCTGTCACGTCTTTTCGCTGCTTCTGTGTGTTTTGTGTATTATTTCAGTGAGTGTCGCGTCTCGTGTCCGCTCACAGCTCACTTCTTACTGCACTTAAACAAAATAAAAAAAAATAAAATAAAATAAATAAATAACAAATTAAACAAAGTATCTTGATCTATTTGCCGCGCTTTTAAATTTTTAATTTGTACTGGAATCAAAAAAGATTGTAAATTTTACAAATGCAATAAAAAATAAATTAAAAAACAAAAAATTAATTTAAAAAAATACAAAAATTTAAATTTACACCTTTTGCAATGTGACTATAATTTGTGTGTGGAACACGCCCATCCGCCCTAGTCGACCGACCAATTGTACTTTGCTGTGTTGCCATTCAAAAATATTAAAAACATACAATAAACAATAAAAAATCTCAAAAACTTTTCAATAAGTTTATCAATTAATTGCTGATCCTAGGAGTGTCAGCTTGCCTTAAAAAAGCCACAAACTGAAAATAATTGAGATATCTATCCAAAGTGGGTTTACAAATCGAATTCGGATTTGCGCAAGCGAAAAACAGCTGCCGCAAAGATCAAGAAATGGGAACTATTGGTAAGTGAAGACCGATCGACATTTACATACTTATCTATATATTTATAGATTTATATATTTCATAAAAAAAAAAAAAAATCTTAATATTTTATTATTAAATAAAAAATGCATTTATTGTGAATCATCTACAATAGCTTTTGGAAACAATTAAGCTTTAATTTTGTTTGTAGCCATTTGGGATTCAATAATACATAAATATATTATTAAATATTGTAGTTTTTTGTACTTTCAAATTTACATTTTATTATTTTCGTTATTATTATTATTTGTTATTATCAGTTTTGTGTAATTTTTCCCTAAATTTAAGTTTAAATTTGAAATTGATGTTTGGCGCATCATTTTTTAATTTCAAAACTCATCATAGACACGGGATGGAAAATGGCTGTGACTCTTTTTTTTATTTATTTATTTTTTTGTTAACGAATTTACAAAAGTTTATATAAAATATGTAATATTGATCAAACAGTATTCTATGAGGAATGTAGTCTCTTCTATACAAAAATTAAATAAAAAATGAAATGAAATACATTTTCCTTATTGTTGGTAAAATATCCAAATTTTTTAATTATAATTTTAAAATGATTTTAAGTTTTTTAAAGAAAAGATAGATAAAACTGAAATACGTTTTGCTAAAGTTTTAAATATGAAATGATTTGTAAAGATGAATAAATTAATCATTTTAACAATTTTCGTAATTAATTTAATGTTTTTATTTCAAAAGCCAAAATATTTTTTAAAGAATATATATTGCGTTGCGTACATTTATGTATGCATACATAAATATATATGTACATATATATACATTTATCTTTTGTAAACTAATCCACAATACAAATCTGCTTAGGGTATTGCATTCAATTAAAATTCCACTGGCCATCCGCGTCTCTTAATCCCCCTTTGGACATGATCCTTTTGCTACCTTTTTTGCCCCTTCTGATTTCTGCTGAGCTGAAATTCAATCTGTGCTATTCAATCCCGCCATAAAGCCGAATAATGTTTTATAAATAGATCCAATTGAAGCCGCTTCACAATATATTATGTAGAAAAACTGGAAGCAGAGATTCCCTTTTTTTCTGTGTTTGCCTTTGCCTTTGCTTTCAATTAATATGATATGAGGGCGTTGGCCAACAATGGGTGTTGCCATATCCTGTTGTGTGCTGCTCAGTTGTGCTTGCTTTTCAATTATCCTAGCTGTGAGCGCGCTAAAAATAAACTCAGCACGCACAACAACAACAACAGCAACAGCAACAACAACAACAGCAACAAGAGCAACAATTTTGCGCTTTTCCACATTGGCAGAGTGAAGAAAATGTCAAACGACGTCATTATGATAAACATGGTCTAGAGCCTCGGAGCACGTTAATACTGCTTATCCAAATATATGAAAGATAAATAAAACCAGTGAAAAGTGAAAAAAAGAACCGAAATATATAGTATATAATATATATAGTCAGTGCCCTAAGTTCTAATCGAATGACGCACGCGACGCCACTGATTTCTATGCTATAGTTAAAAATATATCCTATAGAGACGCTATGCATACACTTAACATATCTGTGTGTGTGTGTGTGTGTGTGGGTGGGCTTGATTGTGTCTGTCTTGTCCAACGTGTTATCCTTGAACGGCAGCAGCGTCCTTTCGACCACCTCAAAAGGCCATGTTTCAGATACAAATGCGCTCTGATTGCGGCGTGGGCGGCGGCAGGGGCGTGGTAGGCAGCCACTTGCCTCAATGGGTTCGTTGTGCCATTGCTCGACAGGCGGGAGGACTGGCTGTGTGTGTGTGTGTGTGTGTGGGTGTGTGTGTGTAGGCGGCAGCTACAAGTGCTCAATTTTTGTTTTCCTTTTTCATCTGAATGATGCTACTTTGTATGCCATTTGTTGTGCGTGTCTTTGCAGCTGTCTGTGTGTGTGCGTGTGTATATATTTGCTCCTATTAGACACGCTTGATATGCTGCTCGATGCTGCTGTTGCTGTTGCTGCGGCTGTTGTGGTTGCTGGTTTGCCTGCTCAGCAGCCTCGGCTCTCACAACAGAATTTCTTGTTGCCGTCAGCTAAAAGTTCAGAGTTGAATGTGACCATCGATTCTGCACCAAAAAGGACATTGTTTTAAACAAACACGGTGCAGCAGCATTTAAACAACATTTTGGCAGCATCAAATGTCAAAGCGCACAAAGGAAAATATCACGAAAACCCGGAGGTATGCTTTTCTTACCAAATTTGTTCAGCTAAATTGTCTCATTAAATTGTCTTTGAGATATATACTTAAAATTTTCAAAATTATAGCACTTAGTAAGATATAAGAACAGAAATTAATATTTTTAAAATTTTATTATTATAATTTAATAATATTTTTTATTCGATTTTTGGTATCATTTTGGGTTTCATTTCGATAGGAAACTTGAAATCCACCTGAAGACTGACATTGACATTGATTACAAATTTTATTATAACTATTTTTATTTCTTTTTTCCCATTTTAGAAAAATTAAGAATAGTTTTGCAATATGAATATTTAAAAATATAATTATAATTAACAAATTTTCCAATTTTTTTATTATTTTTTAAAAAAGTGATATACACAGCAGTAGAGCAATATTCGATAGAGTAGAAAATGCAGGTCCAGGCATGAATGTTAGGTCATTGATGCTTTCATGAAAAGCGTGCAGTCAGTCTTTACTCCTCATCGTCGCTTTTCATATTTCACTTTTGCGATAAATTTACATATTTGAACTTAATTTTCCGGCAATTTATTTTCGTTATAAACCAATTTGTATTAATTTAGCAGGTGAAGCGTAAATTATCAGATGACCTTCAACAATTCTCTAAAACACCCACATTTCGTCGTAATTATCCGTTGCTGCCAGAATCTACATATTTCCACTTGACATTTACCCAGAAAGTTCACAGGGAAATCGCTGTCAGCGACAGCAAATGAAATAATAAACCGAAAACAAAATAAAAGTGAATGGAAATTGCTCTGTAATGAGAGACGAACAATATTGATAGACTGACGAAAGATGATTTCGGGTGGGGTAGGGGAAGGGAGAGTTCGCTGCTCGTATACTAAGTACAGTTAAAATACATGGACAATTATTGTGGAACATTGAGAGCTTTTAATAACATTTAATGTGAGGCCAGACAATGGACATTATACAGTTAATGGCCAAGTTAATGACTGCGTTAAGCTGTAATATTTATAAGGACAATGGCAAGGGCGCTGGTGTCTGAAAATATAAATAAGTACATTTATTATTATTAGACCTAGGAACCTTAATCAATATTGGCAGTCGTCGACTCACTTATATTCGGCTAACGTATGTCAAATCCTCAATTTTCTTATGGCTGCACTTGAGCTTCTTGATGGGACAGGTGGGTGCGGGCTGGAGGCATTTGCAGTAGACAAATGTGCTCATCACGAGCTCAGCGAATTCCTCATTCGAGCTGCTCTCCTTGAGCAGCTCGCGATAGTCCTCGACACTCTCCAGGCTCATGGGATCCAATTGATGCAAATAGCATTTCATTTTCAGCACAGCCGAATAGAAATAATTGAATATATCGATCATCATGAGCTTGTGCGATTCGATGCTGCGATGATATTTATCGCCCAGTATGAACGGCGTCTCTTGACTCCGGTCCAGCTGATCGTAGGCCTTATAGAACTTTTTGCACTCCAGATGAATGTTCAAAATGCCATGCTTCATGCTGTTGCTATTGTGGGATGTTTATATATATGATATATCGTGTATATATATGTGTATATATAAAGGTTAATATCTTACTTTGATGATCGCATCACCTCGAACTTTTCCTCATACTCATTGATTATCGACTCCTCGGCGGAGAGCGTATACACCTCGGGATAACGGCAGCCGGGCGCTGAGCTAATCAATATCAAATATCGTTGAGTCAGTAGCCAGAGTCTTTCGGTTATAATCTTTTGTGTTTCCAATTCGCATTGATAGAACTGATAGAAGTCACAATAACGTTTCTCCATATCCATCAACAGACCCAAAATTTCCACCTCCTTCTCATAGTGCTCCTTCAGCTGGGGCGTCAAGTGGGCTTCATCGTCTTTTGACATTGTTCAAATTTTTGGCTCTTGTGTTTGGTGAAAGTTTTAGACAAAATTTATCATGTCAAAGGACAAAATAGACAAGGCATATTATATAATACATGTTTCAAATTATGCATGAATAATATTATTTGATTTTAGCTTAACTTCAATCAAAGACAAATGCGAATTCTTCGAAATCAATTAGCATCAAAGCAATTTCATGGCGTATTTGATGGCTAAATTAATTTGTGGCTTGTCAATGAATTTTTGCTGATGAGAGAAGAGTTGAATATATTTGACACTTTATGCTATTTGGTATATACATGTATGTATATAAGTGTATATATTTCCATGTGTGCAGGGAATTTGGTTAAATAAAATACTCTATTTAATCACACATCAATCGTTTTGTTTATTTAATATATCACGTATACGCTCTGTTGTACAGCAAACGGCAGCTTGCATGTGATAATGCTTCTTTTAAGCACACTCTCATGTATAGGGCATGCCTGAAATCAAAATTGACAATTTAATATACACAATATGTTGTTGTTTTTCCAATGCAATTCACATGTTACGTATACGTCATACTGTACCACAGCTAGTAACTTGAATGTAGCAAACGATAATGCTATTTTTAATCAATCTCAGATTCCAGGGTATCTGTAATATCTAAAAGTCGATACAAAACACATAAATTGGGTTTTGTCTACTGTACTGAATATGATTTCTGTATAATTTTCCTATTGCGTTCACTTAAATCTCAGAACAGTTATCCTGGCTTATTCCAGAATTTGCCGGTATACAGAATACCTACAACATATAAATGTTAATTTAGTACATAACAATCTAGTGACTGTACTCAACAGCATTTAATGCATCACGTATACGTCACGTTGGCCAATAGCCATAAGCTATCATGTGATTATGCCGATTGGTTAACATAGATGTACAGGGTATTTGTCTAAATGTCAATTCAATTCACATAAATCTATTTAAAATAGATTTGTCGAATACAATTAATATATCACTAATACGTCATGTTGTAGCAGCATGTGATGGCCAGTTTAAACAAATATAAGTATATAAAAACAAATTTAAATATATATACACATATATAGATCTAAGGGATAGATTAATGTATGTCTTTGGGTAGCAAAAGTCAGCCAAGCAGCGTATAGTTCTTCTGATTGATTTCAATTAAATACAAAAAGATTTGTGCACACGCGAAACGAAAAGCGTAATTAAAATTGGCCAATTTTCATATATTCCATGTCCATATTCATAGTAAAATGCGTGCACAGTGCGCACAAATAACAAGCGCGAAAGGGAAAAGAGGAGGAGAGGGAGATAGAGAGAGAGAGAGAGAGAGAGAGAGAGAGAGAGAGAGAGAGAGAGAGAGAGAGCTGGCAGTTGGGCATTTATGAAGTGCGAAGCCAATTGCCGCTTCTGAAATCTCATTTCAACAGTAGACACTATATATATATATATAAATAGGCGGGCAACATATGGCCAGACAGACAGCAGCGAGCTATACGGAAATTTGAACTTGCCACGCCCTCCTCGTTCATTGGTATTACTCATGGTATTTATGAAATATTTCTAAATATTTCACAATATTATTCAAATAAACAAATAAATTGTTGTTTACCCGGCGCTAAATGCGCGCGTTAATTAATAAATTAGAAATATGGTAAAGAATCGAGAAAAAAAAGTGAATAGCTATTGAGAAATGCAAAAGGTAAATATACGAATAGGTGATATGCACTATTAGGGTTGTATATTTGGTATTATGAACTATAGTACTTTAAATATTAAGTTTCAGTTTTGTTTAATATTTAGTATTAAGTACGAAAAATAAATTATATTTTAATTTAAATATCTATTATCCCCTCGGCTCTTTCTATTCGAAATCGAATCAGCTATATAGAAATTTTATTGTATTAAGTTATCCCTTCTAGCTGAGCAGACCCGACTAACGACACTTTTCCCCTAATTTTCTTTGACTTTGCTATCTTTAGCTAAAAGTGATTACAACTTATAAATATACAAGTTCAAATTCAATTTTCTTATATATTGTAGTTTTTCCATTTCTCTATTGAATTAAAATTATTCCACTTTCACTACAAACCACTTTACGTATTCTGCATGCCCTCTGCATTGAAATCAAAGTGAAATGTCGAGTAATGGAAATGAAATTGGCAAAAGCGACGCACATTTTGCACACATTTCAATTAAAATTTTGTTTATGAATTTTAATTGGCATTTGCTTGGCGAGCACGCGGCGTATGCGCGATGTCTTCGCTGCTGTAAGCCAACGCACATAAAATGTCTGTCCGTCTGCTTATCTATATAAGTGAGTGTGTGTGTGTGTGTATGTAAAAGAGAGATTATGTGCATGCCCAAGCTGTTTTTTATCATCAGCGCCAACTAATGGGCCACTCTATTTGCCCAACTGCCCGTCCGTCTGTTTGTCCGTCCGTTCGTCTTGTCTGTCATTCGTTTCGTGTAAGTTGGCTTTTGATTGCCGGCCTTTCAGCGCGTATTTTATGCAATTTACTCAACGAGTTATGGCAAATTCGCCTGGCTTGGGCCTTATGAGTGCTCGCTCTTGTTGGCCCCTTGAAGTCCAACGAACCGATTCAGTTGCTTAATTGCAGCGAACTGTTTCTCCTGCTGCTCCTCCTTCTGCTGCTGCCGGTGCTTGCAGTGTTTGTCTTTACCAATAATAGTTGAGTTCTCGCATCAAGGGCTAAAAGCTCTTTAATTGCTTAACTCGATTTATGCAGAGACTTTTTGAGCGAATTGTAATTTCCATTGTGTCTCAATTAAATGGAATCTTGAAAGAGTTTTTATTTCCAATTTTCTCTAGAAATATGAGCATTGTAATGGAATCTGTAATGGAATAGTATAATAAAAACGTTTGATATTCAATTTCTGTTGGTCCTTTTTTTTTTTTTTTTTTTTTTTTTTTTGAGAGGCAAAAAATGTGATTTCAAAGACAGATTCTAAAACTCATACATTTAACAAACAAATAAAAAAAAAAAAAAAATAAATAAAATAAATAATAAAAAATCTTACAAGTGCATTTTTCACTTTTGTTTTTGTATTTTATTTTTTTTTTTTTTGTTTTTGTATAAATAAATAAAGTAATAAAAAAAATCTTATTCACAAGTGCTATTTTTGTATATAATTTTTATATATTTAATTAAATTATTCATAAAATTTCCAATAATATATAAAATATAATTAATTATTTAATAAATTCAAAATTTTTTATGAATATTATGTAAATTTATATTAGCTAAGTCACTGCTTCTGGCTCTCCAACTCGTTGCTCTTCATTTTAATAGCAAATGTCAAACAAGATTTTATTTTGTTTCACTCTTCAAACTTGATTTATGCTAATTTTATATTTAATGCGCTAAAGCCAAAAAAACATAAAAAATTGTTATTTAATTTTTAATGCGCTGCCATGAAAATGAGAGTAAAAATAAAGAATATAAAATTAAATACAATCGCAACCCGTGCAGTTCCCCAGTGGCCGAAATGCTGAAATGCTATGCAGACGTTGCGCATACGACGCGTTGAACCATATCAAAACAAGCAGCAGAAACAAATCAGAATCTTGTTTATATGCAGCGAAAACAAACATTCATACACAATGTATGCATTTTAAAGTGAAAATCATTTTGACGAATGTTAACAGTAGTTTTTCTGAATAATTTTGTTGGATTTTTCAATATTTTCTATTCTTTTTTTCAAATTTGTCTTTTTTTTTATTTTTTTTCGCTTTCTACGCGTTGAGCCGTGGCACAAGGTCGCCGTCGCCTGTCGGCGCGAGAAATATTATGGCTAACCAAAAGATAAAGTATATATAAATATATATATCTGTATCTGTATCTATATATATATATGCATTGGGAACAGGTCTGCTAGTCGATTTTTGGCCAACTGTTTGTCTGGCCGTTCGTCGCTTTGTGCGTTGCGTTGTGACGCGCTTTTTGCCATTGACACGCAATAAAAATATATGTACTTAAAAATTATAAAAATTAAACATTGATAATGTGCACATTATATTTGTTTTATTAATTTATATATTTTTAGGATTGTTTATTATAGAACCTATTTATTGTTTGAGCGGCGTCAAGGCTAAAGCTGAAGCAAGTTCTACGTGAACAAGCTGACTAATTCCTAGCTTTAACTGCTGATGTTTTTATACCATTATTTTTTTTAATAGAAAATATACGTATATTATTAATGCTAAAATTAAAATGAAATTGTCTTTTTATCAAGCATTTTATTAACAAATCTCTTTTAGCCCATTTCATTTTAATTTATTAACTTATAAAAATCTTAAGCTTTTAAGCAAATAAAGTCTATAAATTAATTATGATTATGAATATTTTTTCTTTATGTATTTTATATAACTGGGGATCAAAACCCATGACTAAAATTATGGATTTTTTTTGTTTAATAAATACAATTGATAAAAAAAAATAATTGAAAAATTATAAAAAGTTGTAGTTATTTGAAAACACAATCATCTGGCTAATAATTATTAAAGTTTATATTATGAGATATAATATAAGAAGTACCTGAAGTGTGTATAAAACATATAAAGCTATCCACCAAACTTTTTTAAACCAAATGACTTCAACATCTAATCAAAATCAATTTCCTGTTGTTTTTAAAACACATGTCTTCAAAATAAACTTAATTTATGGATATATTAAAATTTTGAATATATTGAAAATAGGATAGAATATTTAAATTTGCATATAGAAGAATTTTGAAGAGCTAATCTGAAATTTGACAAGCCATAAACAAGCCACAAAAATATTAAGCGAAAGCAATCAAAATGCACAAATCTTCAACAGATTTTGTTTCTAATTGAAATTAGAATAATAAATATTGTTGGACGTCAACTGTTGCCACCTGATGATGATACAGGTTTGATTGCTCTATATGTAGGTATATTGGCCTGACTGCCTATACATAATTCGCGTTCAGATCCTAACTGAAAATTTCTCTTTAATGTTATTTTCGTCTGTCGTGGAAAGACGTGGAAAATATTGCGTAGGTGTTTTGTGTTGTCTTTCACTCACTCACTCACTATCTGTCTCTGTCTGTGTCTCCCTCTTTCTGTTCTCTTTGGCGTCTCCTGTGCTCCTCCTGAGTGCTGAATTTTATTTTTGTTTTTATATACTTTTCGGCTTCTTCCTCTTCTTCTTTATTTAATAAATTATTAATTTTCGCTCACACACATGACATGAGGACGTAAATGCAAATAAGTAAAGTCTACAAAAGTTAAGAAAGAAAAAAAAAACAAAAACAAAATGAAAGGAAAATTCAATATAGTATAAAGTAGCTGAGTAGCTGATATAAAGATATATTTTTATATATGTATATAGATATATTCGAGTGTATATCTGTTGGCTATTCGCACGATATTTGATTGAACATTATTGGTCTAATTTATGTACCTGGGCCCAGACCAACGCACAGAAAAGGATGACACAAAATTTAGCTAGAAATCCAAAAATATATTTTGATTTCATTGCTTGGAAAAGTACCGAAAGACAAAAAACGGATGGAAAGCTGTGAAGGTGGCAAAGCCATATAAAAGACTCAAACAGGCTACACACTGATATATAAATATAGAACCAACATTAACAATCGATAAACTCTAATTGTTATGCTAATCAAGTCGAAGTAATCATCCAGTAATTAGTGCGACGCAGTTGAAGTGCCCCATAGAAACCGGCTTCAGCCGGTGCCAATAGCCGGCCAAGAACTTTGTCAGGTTTCGCCTATGTATTTGACAGATCTCTCTCCCTCTCTCTCTCTCTCTCTCTCTCTCTCTCTCTCTCTCTCTCTCTCTCTCTCTCTCTTTAGCTATCCCTCTCTTCCTCATATCTATATACATACTTGTATACCCTATGCACGTGATTGTTGTTGAAGCTATTGTGTTCGTCTGGTTTTCACTTGATTTTGTTATTGTTGTTTTCTTCGTTTTCCTTTCTGTTTTAGTATTTGGTTTTTCTTTATGTTTGTTTCGAAATGTGTTTTCTGTTTATTGAATTGACAATTTGCTTGTTGTTTTTATTGCTTTTTCGTTTGCTAAATGATCTTCAATGAGATCGGTTTAGCAAGTGGTATATATATATTAAATGGAAATTCCTTAAAGCGTTCTAGAGTGCATAGAGAATTATTCTTGAAATATATCTCAAGTACTTAAGTATGACTCAAGGATGATATATGAGCATTTCAAACTGGGCGTGCCTGACTGGTAGATAGCCTAAATTCGAATTCGTCTAAGAAGATTGGATACCCTATGAATCAGTTATATATGCCTCTATAAAATGTGCGTTTCTATCCGACTCTTAACTTCCTGTTGACTCAATTGCTAATCACAATAAATTTAAATTCAAATCATAAATTTCGCTCACTTAGTCACGCTGAGTCTAGTTAATCACATCCGCTTCGTGGGCAGCATTGAGGAAATGATCTGTTTTCAAACTGATTTAAGATGTGATAGAAATTTGACGTCAGCTATGCGAAAGGTTACTGGGAATTGCAATCATAATATTATGATTAGCATTACTTACTGTTGCAATACACAGCGTGTTCCCGAAACTGAGCAGATAAAATGCCAAAAAAAAAGAGATTAAACAGTGCACGCACCACGCAACAATTGTTTCAACAGTTTTTATTTATTTATTTAAGCACCGATGCTCACTTGTTTTTATTTATTTGTGTTCATTGTGTTTCCACTTTTCTGGCTCTTCAGCCACAATTAATCGACCCTCAAAAGTGGTCGCTAGCACAGATATAGTATACTATTTTAGCGGGTGGCAGAAAGTGGTTTGCTATTGATACTGCCAGCTCATGGGTATATAGGGTATATTTAAGTTGTTGTCAAAGATATGGAAAACATTTATTAATTTTTAATTTAAAAAATTATTTATATTTTTATTTATTAATTTATGTTTTCATATATATATTTTATTATTTCAATTCAAAATTTGATTCCGAGCAAATCATCTTTCATACAGTTTAAGTATAAGAAGCATCACTACTGCGTAATTTGTGTGCATATTTCTATACATATATATTTTCAACATATAATAAATATCAATTATTATCTAAAATGTTCGGTTCAGGGTATTTGCTAGTCGAGCACTGCCCGCAACAGGTGCCCTCCGCTCGGTCAATACGTTCAACGACTTTTCCAGCGACCCTTTAAATAAATCAGAAATATAATTTATGCTGATCGGCTGGCGTGTAATACATTTGTAAGCCTTCTCAACAGTTTTTACGATCCTTACAATATTATGATTACATTTTTGATTAATGTTTATATATTTTCGCTTGGCTTTTGCGTCGACGCCTGCCTTGACCTTACCTTGAAAGCCGGCAGCAACAACATTTTTACTTTTACAACACTGAAATTTGTTCTCTCTCTGTATTTATATTTTTTCTGCCTTTTTTTTTCGCGTAATTAAGAATTTTCGAATTTTACCTATAGCTGCTGCTGCTGCTGCGGTTGATGTTAGGCGCGTACTATTTTTAACAAATTTATTTACAAACATTAAATATATCATTAAAGCGGAACTATTTAAATAAATTATGGAAAATAAAGCGCCGCGTGGGCGTCAACAACATGTACGTACGTAAGTATACGTATATCTATATGTTGTATACAGCCAGCAGTCACTGTTGCTGTCGGCGAGTGTGAAAAGTTTTGTAGCATTTCTCTGAGGCCTCATTAGCCCTGACATGCACTTGATGCAGGGCCGCTTGTCAGCTCTGCTTGTTGTTGTTGTTGTTTTTTGAGCAAGTGTCTCGAAAGATTAGGCCAGGTCAAGTTAGTTCTCTCTCTACCTCTCTCCGGCTCTTTCCCTTGCTGTTACTTGGAGTGCTGTCGTCTATCCATACTGTGTACACGCCTCTTTTTGCTAAAAATATATTTAGACATTGCCTGTTGGTCCCAGTGGCCTAACAATCAAAGAATTATACGAGCTTTTATAAATAAACCCAAAACAAAAAGAAAATCAATTAGATATATATAAATGTACTTATATAAGTATATATTCTACATCCTCTACGTTGCGTCGCATAAAAAAATCAGTTAAGCACGCGAAACACACACACACACACACACACATATATATATATATATATATATATATATATATATATATATATATATATATATATATATATATATATATATCCATTTCTATATGTATTTATATACATTTACTTATTTTTTTCTACACATTTATATATACATAGCTCATTCTATTGCTTATTATTATTTTGTTTTATTTATTTATTTTTTTTTTTATTATTGTATTTTTATTGTTTTTCTTTTCTTCTGTTTTCCTTTCACTTGCTGTCGTTGTGGGGGCGCAACGGAAATTTCGTTTTACACTCACTTTATACTACTTAGATATTTGATTTTATTATATTGTTGTTTTTACTTGGCGCAAATGCGCAAACGGAAGACTTTGTCTGGCAATTAATTGTGGCTTGAGCTATATTATAATAGTGAGTAATCAATAGATGTATTACTTGAATATACATATATTACATTCAAATTGATTAAATTGTTTATGAATTAAAAAAAAAAAAAATACTTTAAATGCAAAATTTTAATTCTAACAATTTAAAAAAAAAAAAAAAATATATATATATATATATATATTTTAAATTTTGTTATAGATTGATTATTTTCAATATAGTTTTTACAATATCTCAAAATTGAATATTTGTTTATTTATAGTGTAGAAATCTATTTATCTTTGCTAAATAATGTGTTAGCCACTCGGAACTCTTTTAATATTTTGGCATTATTAATTGCTGAAAACTTAAAAAACTAGATTGATAAATTGGGATAAATTTGGTTTTATTTAGCAAATGGTTTTTCGGCTTTTTATAAATAAATATAAGTTATTAATTGAAAATATTTATTATTTATTAAAACTTTCATTCTCAACAATCCATAATCTTCTTCACACATTTTGCGAGTTCTATTAAAAATTTATCATAGATTTATCAAATGTATATAAACCTAAAGCTTTTGGTCTTTGGGCGAAAAACTTTTCTAGTACACATAAATTTACAATACATAAGAATGAGCTGCTGAAATCGTAATCGTAATCGTAATCGCCATTACAATTACTATCGAAACATAGACAATCGTAATCCCTAGACAGAAAACAAAAAAAAAAAAAAAAAAAAAAAAAAAAAAAACCAAACAACAATTTTTGTTTTGTTTTTTCAAAATGTAACAAAAAACTTTTATTGTTGACCTAAATTCGAAAAAGTGTAAACAATTTGTGCTGTAAATATAGAGTACTTAAAAAAACAAGAAAAGTGGAAATCTCTATGGTATATATGTATATGCTAGACTATAGTTAAATGATCTCTTTTTTGTCTGATCTAATGTTTAATGAGCTCGACCACATCAAAAGATAAAAACCTAATCGCATTGCACCATAAACCAGAGAAATATCAATTGTAACATAGATGTGCTATGGATGTATGTATATATGCCAACTCATACTATATATATACATATATTGGTTGGCTCGATATCGCAGACAGCACGGCCGACGTCTGTTGAGTGCGTTACGTGCTCTGACTTGGCCAATTTATCATTTGATTGTGGCCAAAGTACTATACTGCCCCCGACTTCTAGCAGCAAATCAGCTATATTTATATATATGTACATATATACACCTATATCTATATGTACAGATATAGAGATATATGTGCGTGCCCATAGGTATTATTTGTATAATAATAAAACTACAACTCGTTGGAAGACGCCCGCGCGGCTGCCTCGCAGCATCCATACACATTTAACGCTGCATGCGTGTGCGTGTGTGTGCGTGTATGCGTGTGTGTGTGTGTAGATGTGGCACGCCGACCGACAACGACTCGCCAATTGACGTCAGCAATGCCCCCAAAGTCACAAACTGTGGCGAGCGGGTTGCCAAGCAGGCGAGACGAGGGCCGAAAACGAATTCTACCCCATAGCAGGAGCCCCGTTCCAATTGGAGAGGTGAGCGGAGCGAGAGAGAGGCAGAGACAGAGATAGAGATAGAGAGTGAGAGTGAGGAGGGGGCTGACGGGCGGTAGGGTGCCGGCGCGCAGTCATTTTGGCAGTCAGTCATACAATTTGATGCTGTGCCACCTACCCTATATATATTGTGCCATTTGTTCATGCCAGCCAAATGGGTTGGCATAGCTATATGATATACTTTGGGACAATTGAGATAAGACAACTAAATTTTATTGAGCCTTAATTGAAAAATTATAAATTTTACGAGTAAGAATATCTATGCAAATATAAACCAACTAAATAATATAATTATAATTAAATGCAAATCTATTTTTAATGATTTAATTAAATTTATTTAATATTTTTATTTAATTAACTTGTTCTAATCCACTACTAAAAATTAAATTTTCAAATTCATTTATAATTTTTGGTTAATTTAGTATTGTATTAATATAATAATTATAATTTTATTTAGAATGATTTCACCTACAATTTTTATGTGCTCATTAAATTAATACGATTTTACAATATAATTTTACAATTAATTTCAATTAATAAATTAAACAAATTAATAGTACTCAAATTTCTCTGTTCATTAAATTAATTTAATTTTATAATTTCAATCAAGGATTTTATAATTTATTTTTAAATTAAATTATTAACTCCTTTCACTTATTAAATAAACTAATTAAATTAATTATTAATTTAAATTCTTCCATATAACTAGTTTTATGCATTAATTAATAATTTAAATAAAACATTTTATTTTTTGTATGCAAAGTGTATACAATATTCCACAAACTGAATAGTTCCTTTTGCGTTTTGGATTTTACGGTCGCAAGTATATCTCATGCGTAGTGCAGGTTGATCTCCTGACGCCATTCTCTTCTTCTTCCATCTCTAGTTGTTGTTATTTTGTGCAATTGCATTTCACAATTCAAAACTAACTATCCGCCCGTCTGTCCGTTTGTCTGCCCGTCCACCGGTCTGTCTGTCTGTCCGTCCATTTGTTGGCCCACTATTTGGTATTGCTTTTCAGTTCATTTATAAGGAAATTTGTGTTAATTTTAGCAGAACGAAAAATGCATTTTTTGCTCGCCTCCGTTGACCCTTTTGACGGCATCTATTCTTGGCATGCAAAGTGTTTGCGCTTCTATTTTGTGGTCTTGCTGCTTGTTGGCCAGATAATTGAAATTGGCTTAACGTATTTCCACTTGTGTTATATTCATATGCCCAAGCAGCTGTGCCAGTCCGGGACCTGTAGAGGTGGGCGGCGGGGGCGTGCGGCTCCTTGGTTCGAAATAAAAGTGAAAGTTTGATTTATGAGCACACGCAGGCGGCTGACCGCTAGCCGCTGGCTGATGGCTCTTAATGATTTATAATTAGTTTCGTGAGCTTTTGTTTTCCCTATGTTCTTTTCAAGAGACCGGGATTTGTTGGCCCCTGGCCTCGAGCCAATCAATTCTGGAACGGAAATAGAAATTCAAGTTGAAAAAATTAGAGTAGTAGTACTAAAAATCTCACTCAATAGCCGATCTATATAGATGTTATATACAGATGTCTCCATGCTGTGCCGGGTTAATGGGCTCAATTTTGTTCAGATTGTGGGCCATCGTCTTGTGAGTGGATGTGACGCAAATGTGTGCGTGTGTGTGAGTGTGAGTATGCTTATAGCACGTCATTATATGATTGATCTATTAGCTAATTGACTAATTGAGATATACTTTGTTTTATTGTGTTGTTATTCGCATAAATTCTTCTTTTCCTTCTTAGACAAAACGCATAAATGTAACACGAATTTTATTCTTCATTTATTGATTTAATAATCATAATCAGATTATCCGCAGGGAACAAGATAATATTAGTATAGCAATAGGTGAAGATCGAGAAAATCACAATATAGAATAGAATATGTTATATATACACATCTATAATACACGCCCATTTTATTACTAGTAATTTCATTTACAGTTACAGCAATTTTTGAACAGCTCGTAATTCACAGTATCTTTAACTTGCCGAACAACTGTAAACACGATTTCCCTATCAAGCCGTAAATTCATAGCCCCCTCAATGCATTTTACACATACTTTCAAAAAGAAATGAAATGAAAAGAATCTAAGAAAAACCTGAACATTTCTTCGATCGACCATTAATTTGTCTGAAAATCGAAATATTTTCATAGCTGGGTAAAATGGCAAGAAAAAAAGATCGAAACGAAACCTAATTTCTGTGTGTTGGCGGCGACATAAAATGAAAATGCGAACGAGCGAAAAACAATTTTCCAAATCTGAAATCTCAAATCACATCACGCCCTATAAATGCTTCAGATCGCGCCTCCAGTCTCCAGTCTCTGGCAACTCTCGCTGTCTGCTGAGTTGCTGTCTCATTTATGGCGAATAGCAAATGATTTTCCACACTGGCCATATATTAAATCAAATGGCAACATATTAAAAACAATTTCTCAGAATTCCCAGAAACCCGATTCGTGACTAACTAAATCAAAAAAAAAAAAAAAAAAAAAAGAAAAGAAAACCAAAATAATAAGTGTCTGACGTCCATAGCCGAATGATACTTCAGATCTGCGCAGGTTTTGCTCTATAATTTCTTCCCTGAGCTTTTTTGTTCTTGATTGTTTTTTTTTTCTTGCAAACATCAGACAACGCGGCGACATTTGAATTTTTGTTCGGTGTGGGCGTCGATGTATGCGCGGGCGTGGCACACTGTTCGAGGGCTGTAAAACAAAGCGATTTTCTATGTTAAATAATTCGAGCCAAATCAACAACAAATGGCACATAAAAAGCTAAAAGCAAACATGTTCACATCAAAAGTCTCTTATAAATCATAAACAAAAATTATGAATATATATATAGAAATATCTGGATATCGTACCTACATATATATATATATTTTTTGCCAATATTCAATGAGATCTCACTTCTGTTACTCTATATGAGACGAGGGCAATTGCTTATTAGACAGGCAAAAAACAAAAAGAACTGACTCTGACACCACGCACCTGTCTTTGGGCAACAGGTTAAGGTTAATATTTGAAAAACTGCATATTTTCTTTCTCTTGTGGTTTTTTGTTCAAAGACATTTTTAACATTCCCCAAATCGTTTTGTCGATTTTTTGATATCATGTGAAACACATTTTCGTTTCAATCAACATTTAGGAAAATAATTTATGGCATTAAGAAGACAGACAACGTATGGGATATGTTGGAAATTTCTCTATATTTGATATGGGTTTAGGCTGGAATATTGTAATATCGTTGGTATTTTTAGTATTTTGTAAGATCGCATTTTATTCAATTAGCATTCATTTCTTGTTATTCCAATTTGACCCGCTTATATTATAACTAATAATCTACGCATCGTCCAAGATTAAATGGAATATAATGCTACTAAAAATGGGTCAAGATGATAGTGAATGAAAATAAATGTTGATATCAAATACATACATAGAACATATAAGAGTACTAGTAAAATACTATAAATAGAGAACTAAGTAGATGTGCATATAGTTTATGTATAAATAAATGTTTGCTTGATTCTAAAAATCATATATCTACTATTTCCTAGACCATACTTTTTACTAACAATTATTTTTCTCTCTTATTTCTTGTAGAGAAACGCTCCTTCTCCTTCCGGCTGCGCCGTTCGTTCGGCGATGGCGGCAGCACCAACAGCCGCAACAGCAACAACAACAGCAGCACCTGCACCAATCACAACAACCAGAAGCGATGCAGCACCCCCTTGACGCCGACCAGCACCAGCACCGGCCGGCTGGAGGTGCCTGGGGCATCGGTGAGTCGACGCAGCAGCATTTACAAGAAGCCGGACAAGAATGATGGGGGGCAAATTCATATGATACCCGATGTGGAGCTGCCGCTGATGACATTCGCCGATCAGTACAATATCGAGAAGACGCTGGCCGAGGGCTGCTTCGCCAAGATATTGCTCTGCCGGCACCGGCCGACCAACACCACGGTGGTGCTGAAGGCGGTGCATGCCGAGCTGACCACGATCAAGGAGTTCCAGAAGGAGTTCCACTACAACTACGAGCTATCGCATCACCATCACATACTCAGCGCCTATGCGGTGGCCTTTCAGACCATGGACTACTACGTGTTTGCCATGGAGCATGCGCCATACGGAGATCTCGCTTCGAACATCGGACCGAATGGCTTGCATGAGACGGCCTGTAAGCTGATTGCCGAGCAATTGAGCTCGGCGTTGGGTTTCATGCACTCCAAGAATCTGGTGCATCGGGATCTCAAGATTGAGAACGTGCTGGTCTTTACGCCGGACTTTACTCGCGTCAAGCTATGCGATTTTGGGGCAACAACCAAGAAGGGGCTGCTCGTGCACAAGGTGAAGCATACGTGGACCAGCTGTGTACCGCCCGAGCAACTGGAGCTGATCAAGAATGAGCGCTTCCAGTGCTTGCCCATCAGCGATTCCTGGCAATTTGGCATCTTGCTGTACAACATTCTGACGGGTAATCCGCCTTGGCTGTCCGCCGATTGGGTCAAGGATCAGGCGTATGCTAACTTCATGAAGTACGAGCAGCGCAAGACGACCAAGGTACCAGAGAACTTTCGACGTTTCTCGCCGCGTTTGATGCGCTGCTTCCGCAAGTACTTGACGCACGATACAGAGGAACGGTGCAAGATCACCGAGGTGAACAAATACATGAAGGATCGCTGGGTCGAGTGTCGCATCTCGGCCTCGAAATCGGCCACTCTGATCTCGCCCACGCCACAGGATCAGGACTCGTGCATCTATCTGAATCAGCGGGAGGGACGCTTGTCTGGGGATGAGAACAAATTGCGCTTTAAGCGCATGATGTCCAGCTATGGCCTGGACGTACCCATTGATCAGGGCATGGTGCGAAAGCGCGTCTGGGATTGGCTATCCACATGCGATGCTAGCTTCGATCCAGAAGTGGAAAGCTTGCATGCATTGGAAATGTAGAGAGCTGCGATATGTCTAAGAGAATTTTGTTAGATCTATGAGATCTAGGAGATTTATTAGATCTCTGACCTATGCGATCTCTGATTTATGAGATCTATGAGATCTATGGTTTATATTGAGAACTCTCTCTTCGCAAGCCAAACAAAAATTTGTTATTTGGTTCAATTGGACCAAAATTGAATATATATAAATCATATATATATAAATATTGTAATACTTATAGACGAATTTTGCTATGCATATGAAGAAACTACATAATTATTAGAAATTTATACCAAATAAACCCCATGGGGTATTAAATATATAAAAATGTACTTAGTAGATATTTTGTATATCCAGTAAAAGCAAAACACGTCAACGGATAATCTTTCCACTAGTGTTACCTTTCTAGTCTTCCGCTACGATGGTTTATATTTAAATATGTATAAATATATATATCTATGTAGTTTTATATATGTGTGATGTACGCGTTATTTACTTTATACGTCATATACGATACCAACTAATGCAATTATCTAGAATTTAATATGTACTTAAGAGCAAGATAAACGATATATATCTATAATCTATATACTATATATGACCAATTATTAGCTAAGTGTTGTCTTATCTATGTGTAATTCGATTATATCTAAACCCTATACGATTATATATTATGTTTATACTAGACTTTATCTTGTACCTCTATCTATATATGTACGATCTTGTATATAATCCTATTATATGTATATGTACGTATCTATGAGTACTATATGCGTTATGCTATACTACTTTTATATGAGTTAATGTACACCGAATGAATGCAAAAACAAATATATGAATATATAGAGAAGCTTCAACTGAGTTTATTTTGAAACGTCTTTTAAACATAAACAGATTTATTGAATATATATTTTCTAAAGCAAATATTTTGAACAGGATTCAGTTGAGTTTGGCATTGGTCTGGAGTCTTCTTTTTGATTATATTTTCCTGACTAGAGTAGTAATACTTATACTTATTTAGAGATAATCTCCATTAAAACTTGGAACGGTTTTATGTACCTCAACAGATTTAACGATAACCGCCGGCGATTTATATGTATATTTATTTGAAATATTTATTATTATATTTATATTATATATCTTTATACATAGTGTAGTTGCTGTCCACGATATTAGTCGTAAAAGCAAAAGTTTCTCTAAACATTTTCACAACCATCATAAAAATTTGTGCAAAAACAAATTCGCTTTGTTGTTAAATGTGGCACATTGTTTAGCGAAAATTACGACGCATACAACAATGGCAACAACAACAACAACTACAGCAACAACAATGGAAACTATCAATAAATATTTATTATTTGACGCATTAAAAACGAGAAGGAAAAGAAAAGAAAAAATCAAAATTTAATTTTTGCTAAAATTTTTAATTATTCAATGTTTATAGATTTTTGCCAATAGTTTCTATCGCTCTCTCCCTCTCCCTCTCTCTCCCTCTCTCTCACTCTCTTTCTCTCTCTGAAGGTTGACCAGAGGCTAATTTCAGCGGCGGTCAGGGCTTTTAGTTGATGTGGCCAAAACAATGGATTATTTATGAATGGTTCTTGTTGTTGCTGTAGGTGTTGTTGTTGTAGGTGTTGTTGTAGTAGCTGTTGTTGCATTAATTGTTGCTGTTGCCGTTCTTGTTCTCGTTTTGTCTCAACAGGATGTGACGCAGTCGTAAATCTGTCTCTAATAAACAGCAGCTGCGAAGGTTGATTAAACAAAATGTTGAACTTGCTGTTGCTATTGGCTCATCTACTGCCCACCTTCCTCGCACCTGGCCTCCTCCGCTTCGCTTTTACCTGGCTAGCTGGCTGACATTGACTTTATCTCTTTCTCTCTCTCTCTTCGTCTTTCTTTCGGTCTGTCTGCGTTCTTGTAATACAATTTCCATTTAAATCAAATAAACTGCTTGTCCGTTGACTGATTGATTGGTTGATTGATTGATTGGGCTTGCTTGATTGACTAGCTGAACGTTCATTTACCTGTAATTAAATTTGAGCACAGCGTTTGCCACGTGCTATGTTTTCTTTTTTTTGTGTGTTCTCTTGTTTATTTTATTATGCAAACGAAAAGGTTACAAAAATAAATTGGTAATTGTTGAGATACCCTGTAGCTGAGGCGGAAAGGCTTGTTGACTTGATCGAAACAATAAGTAATATACATAAATTTTTTACTAATATTTTATTTGATTTATATATTTATTTCTTTAAATTTAAATTTAAATTTAAATGTTGTAACATATAGTTTTTATACTGATTACGTTCAATTTATTTTAGTTCTTAAAATATAAAATATTCAACACAATTTTTTATTTTTTTTATAAATAAATTTGACAATGGATTTTTTATTTTATTTTTTAACTCTCATTAATGTCTAGCTTGTGCACTTCACAGCTATGAAGCCAGCTCTTAACTGTCATACCCAGCCATAGGCATAAATATTTGCATTATTTATTTACAGGGTATAGGTACTCAGAAGTAGACATATTTTATGAGCTCTGGATTTTTGTTTTTCCGTATACCTCGTTGCGCATGTTAACACTTAAACGGATTTTTATGGAATTCCAAGTCTGTGTGAGAAGTCAACTGAAATGAATTATATACAAAAAATTCCAATAAAAAAAAAGAAGAAATTAATACTGTATAAAGCTATAGATAGGACACGTGCCAGCAGAGTTTTTGAGATCAACTTGAAAGTCATTTGTTTTCGTTTTGCTGATCGGAGAATTGCTCGATAAATATTAAAATGATCCCATTTAATTAGTTTTTATTGGTGTAAAACTGTCTGAAAAGCAAAACATATTGTGCCGCGCGCATAAATTTAACTAAAGCGCACAAAAATAGGTTTTTACGATGCCCGCCAAGGCGTCAACTTATTTTCTGCCCTCACCCCCAGCATTCCCCCGTCTCCTTGCACGGCAACTAATGCGAATTTGCATGAGTTTTCCACACACAAACTCACGTCTAGTTGTTGTTGTTGTTGCTGTCGCGTAATTTATGAGCCGCATTTGCCATTTCGTATTCTGTTGGAACTGACTTGGACTCGCCGGTGCGAGTCTCTCATTCGCTCTCATTCCAATTTGACATTCACATAGAGAGGCGACCCCGAAAAGTATGCAACAGTTTTTCCTGCCAGCACTTTGAAGTAGAAGAAAACTGAAATAAAAGTTACATTGGTGCTATGTTTCTTATGCGCATTGCATATTTATTATCTAGAGAGCAGTCAGGCTTTTAGTTTTTACATTTACGTGTAGAGATATACACTACAAAGATTTACACTACTTGTAGAGATTTACACTACCTATATTTATACATAATGAAATGGCTAAAAATCATTTCATTGATAACTCATTGTAAATTTCGCACTTCCCGATGCTTCACTTGCTGAGCAATCTCAGTGGATTCTATTTTCATTTGATAGGTATTCGCTACCGGGAATTATACTTCATTCTCTCAGAACAAAAACATTGTGTACATTAGTTGGGCTTGAGTAAATTTCTTTCCAGCAATCACATTGAATTTCTTCGCGTTTGCTTGTAGCAAAATGCTCATAGACAGAAACAAACAATTCACAGAACTGTCAATTAACAAATGTATTAATAGATTGTTATCAAAGTTGAAGTTAGTTATACTATGAATGTCGAACACTGTTTAGACATTTCATATACTATGAATGTCGAACACTGTTTAGACATTTCATGTTTACACGTATTTAACCTGCTTAATAATTAATTAAACAGTTGAACTTGCTGGCCAAAAATAATTATTAAAGAAAGCGAGAGATAATCAGATAATATTAATATGATTGATAATAATAATATAAATATAAAATTATTTTTTTTTTTAGTAAATGTAAGTAATATTCAATATAAATAGTTTTTTATGTATTTTATTTTATTCATATATTTTTTGTTGTCCGAATTCTTTTTTATTATTTTTATTTATATTATACTGCTTTATATTGCGAATAGTCTTGCCTTTTGAGAACTTTAGTTTTTATTTTAAGATATATTAAAAAATATACATTCATTATCTTTGAATAGAATTATCCGTTTAAGATAAAAGCAAGTTCATGTTATTAATATTTTTATAGGACTATTAAATATTAATAATAAAAGTATATACTTATTCTTTATATCTCCCTACACAGTATATATATTTTCTGTGCTTTGATAACTTATTTAATTTCAGTTATATAGATGTTTATTTATCTTGATTCTAACACTTTTCTTTTCGCATATGTTACCTACCCTTGCGATTCGTATACCACATAAGACTTGCTTTCCTTTTGCGGGTTTGCAAATATTTTTCGCTTGTGTATTTGGCCAGATGCTTTCTGAATAAATAAACAGTATACTTACCTCTTCAAAAAAAAAAAAAACTAGTATAAATCAAATTTTTGATTGTTTTTGAAAATTTGGTTTTTGCATAATTTTAGAAGCAATTGAAATAATTGCTACTTCGATTCATATTCTGCAGCTGGCAAGTGTTTTCCATATAGAGATAAATGTATATATTCTATATATATTCTATTTATAGATATATCGAAACACGTTTAGTCGAAAAATGCATTAATTAATTAATCTGTTTATTGAATGCCATTATATGCCATGTGTCTGTTCGTATGTCTAGGTAGCTCTATGTCTATGGTTTGTGTCTTGGCTGCATGTGCAAAAAATATATAAACGACGCGAATTGCTTACGAGCTAAAACAAATATGGTATGGATGCGATGCGATGCGATGCGGTTGATGCGTGTGGGCTGTGAAAAACATCTCTAAGATTTACAAATAATGCATGTATAAAAAATGTCTATATAGAATAATATGAATAATGTATGCGAAAAAGAGTCGTGGCAGAATCGAAATCCCAAGTAGATCAGGAAGAACCATATTCAGTCGGCTTATATATATATATCCATATACAATATTCCAGGCACTCAAGCCGATTTCAATGGTATACGTTGTTTGATTACCTATAGAGAGGGAGAGAGAGAGAGATGGTGGAAGAGTAAGTGAGGTAGATAAACATTTGTAATACAATTTCATTTCTTGTTCTTTCTCTTGTTTACAATTAAATACTAATAAAGGCGAAAAATCAATTAAGACGCGTGTGAAATACGTCAGAGTTGAATCTAAATTTGGACGAGCGTATTAGCTAGATGTGCGTTTTTTTTGCTTTCTATCGATCGATCGATCGATCGATCGATCGTTTATTTAGGTCTATTTATAGGCGGGGGCGTGAACTGAATCATCAGCGGGTCAAAACAATAAGCGCAGGAAATGCGTTTTCCACGTAAAGCAAACATAATAATGAAAGAAACACGCACAAGCCAAAAGAAGCGAAATTGGGGAGGGAAAACAATAACAATAACACGAAATTAATTTGATTCACGTTCGAAGAGTAAATACTCTTTTGGGGTACAAATAAATATACATACATATGCATATTTATATTGTATGTGTATACCTTTTAAATTATATATAGTAATGTCTACAAGGGATACTTTTCTGAAGACTTTTTTAAATATTGCATAAATATTTTGTTATAAAGCTAACTGTTAAAGAAGACTTTTCATAACAGAAAAATAGAGAGAATGCGAAAAAACGTGGGAGAGAGTCGGTATCTGGGTAACAACAAAAGCGTATTTAAACTCCTCTCAGATGTTGTTATATATTATTTCAACAGCAGCTCCAAAGCAACTGAGCAAAAGGTGATTTTAACTAGCTAGAGAGAGACAAAAAGGAGGCAGAAAAATTGACAAATTATATAACTTTAATTTTCTCTTCAAGGCTCCTATTGCATATGTCTACCATTCATTCAATTGGGCTTAACGACCCATTTGCTAGGGTATTATTAGAATCAATTAAATTGTTGATTAACTAACCTCAGAGCACATGGTCTTGTAGATCTCGTCGGTGTCCCAGGGCCCACGCTCGGGCAGCGCGATGCCACGCCTACGCAGCTCCTGAACACAGTCCGTTAAATCGAAAATGGGCAACGGATCGATGCTGGCCTTGGCAACCTTGCCAGCCAAATACTCGACGTAATGCGTGCTATTCGATAGGTGAGCAAAAATAAAGAACAATTAGATTTCATTCTCTAGACGTTCAAGGTTCGATGGACCCACCGACACATGCCCGCATGCTTGTCCGGCACCTCGCTGTTGCACACTGTGTCCACGAGACCCTGTGGCGTCTCCTTCTGCAGGGGAATGGGACAGCGTGCCTGGGCACGGGCCTTGCTCGAGCTGCTGGGCTCGTCGGCTAGCTCCATGGGCTCCGTGTCGAACTTGACGTTGTGCTCCTTGAGCAGAAACTGCAGCTGCATGGGTATCTTATCCCTCAGATAGAACAGGCAATTGCGGGGATGATGGGCGTGCAGACCCAGCTTGGCGCAATACGGGGAGATGGTGCACTTGGCGCCCATCATGAAGGGCCGAGCGCAGCCATAGCAGAACTCGAACTTGCACTGAGTGCAGGTGAAGTGCATGCAGCCGCCCCTAAATACAATATATTTAATTTAAAATAATAATATATCAAATATATTCCGCTCTGCTCTCACCTGGCCAGCGAATAACGAAATTTGCATTTGGGACAGTCTATGCCGTTCTGCGCTAAATGCTCCTGCACTCCCTGGGCCTGCAGTTCCGGATCATTTTCCCGCTTCCATTCGAGGTACGCCTCACAGCTGGTGCCCTCGTGCTGGCGCTCCCAGGGCTTGCGACACTGGGCACAGGTCACCGAGCCACAGTCGGGGCATATCAAACGCTTCTGCTTGGGTCGGGCAAAGAAGCCGGACGAGCATTGTATGCACCACTTGAAGTTGGGGTCTTGGAGCAGGGTGCGATCGCGCAGCTTACGCTGGAACAGCTCATGCACATCGTTGTCCAGAATGCTCTTAAGGAAAATATCCAAATTGGAAAAGTACTCCAAGTGTTCATCCTCATGCTGCACTGCGTTGCTCAGCTCGGGCAGCTTACAGAACGGACAGCTGCAGTCGTTGATGCTGCGATCGGTAATCTGTAAGGGAGGCGAAAGGGCACAAATATGGTTGGAGTTGTAGCTCAGACCTGATTTCTATCACTAGAAAGCATTGCTCGCAAATAACTGTTGATCGTTTCTCGAAGTCGGCAAAGAAGTGTGTTTCCCTCACACTCTGAGCAGAAACTCAGAGAGCAACCGATTGAGTCGGTTCTTCAACAAGTTCGTTCGCGATCGGACTGAAAGCTCCTCTCTTTGATCTGGTCTGTTGCCTATGTATTAGTATTGTATGTCTGCGAGAGTTTTAATCGCTAAACACCATGATCAATCTCGAAACGATCTTCGTCGAGTGAGAGAGAATGAGAATGATTTTTGTTCGGCTGATCTCACAAATCAATAGGTTAACTACATATTATCTACGAGCAATGATAGGAAGTGAAAAGTTGACAGAGACGAACTGAAAAGAGAGTATTGAAGGAAGAATTGTCTGAAGACCTCACGAGGGCAACCAGATATAAAGAAAATGTCCCCCATAAATTGATTAGGTATTACAACATTTAAATCTTCATCGAATAGGCAGTCACTCAAATCGGAACCCACCTGTACAGTGAAATAACTCTTGGCGCACTGCTTGCAGCATTTGTGTGTGCACTTGAGCATGGATACAATCTGGTTCATGGGATAGCTGTTCATGCACAGCTCACACTCCTGCTGCAGCATGGAGATGGCCTGATCAAGATCGGAGCATTCCCTGGCGGCCCACAAGGCGACATCCTCCTGGAACTTCATGTTGACCAATGTGGCGGCAATTTGTGCCTCCGCAATGCTCGTCACCAGCTGCTGCTCCACGTACTTGCGTGCCAGCACCTGCAATTAGGAGAGATTCAAACCAATTGTATACACTGAGCTAGTCTTGAGGGTCTACACACCGCCGGCTCCTCAATGACTGGCTCCTGGACACTGGGGTAGGCCCGAAAGACTGGCATGCTGAGCTTACGCTGCAGCATCTCTGACTGCTGCTCCTGCTCCGCCTCCTCAGAAGCCGATGTCTCGTAATCATCGTCCGAGAAGCAGGTTTCGTGATACTTCTTCTTGGGTATGCGCGGCTGGCTGCGTGGCTTCAGTAGAGCATTTACCGCCGCACTCGTGCTGGGTCCATCGTTCAAGGTCGTTTTCGTATTGAATTTGTTGATGGCATCACTCAGGGATTTCCTGTTGCTCGGACTACTCTTGAGTGGCACTCGACTGTTGCTGCTTCCGTTCGATTGAGTTTGCTTTTGCAAATACTCCTGCTGTATGCGCTTCACCGAGGAGATGCCAATGGGCGCGGAAAAGGACTTGGAACGCAATGGCAATTTCTTGTTTGTTGTTGTTGCTGTTGTTGTTGGTGGTGGTGGTGTTGTGTTGCTATCATTTGTTGTTAGCTTGGGTATTTTGCTAGCTTTGGGTTTGCTGGTTGCTTTGGCTGTGTTTGGTGCGTCTGTTTTGGTTGTCTTTTTGGGGTTTACCTTTTTGGGCTCTTCCAGTACTGTTTCGCTAGGCAGTTCCAGTGGACGGGTCTCGGAATCGACAATAGGGGGATCGGGTATAATGGGTAAAGCAACTGGTTCCTCTGGCTGGGATTCCGTTTCTAACACAATCTCTGCAGGCAGCTCCGCTGGTCTATTTTCGGTCAGCGGTATGAGCGGAGATTCCGGAGCAGTACTCTCGCTTACAGCTGCTTTGATTTCCTCTGTAGAAGCTATCGAAGCAGCTGCAGCAGCTACAACTGGCTCAGCTTCAATGGTTGCCTCAAGGGCTGTGCTGCCTGCAAAGGAAACATTTTCAGTTGCCCCATGGGCAGTCTCATCTTCATGATTTGTGGGCGTGACTGATGAGGTGCTCGTGACTGTTTGTTGTATGTCAGCTGATGGCTCTGCCGTTGGCTCTTCTTCTACCTCATTTTCCGCTTCGAATTCATCCTCTTCCATAATGTCTTCGATCTCAGTGCCTTCTTCATCGACGAAACCAGCGGCACCGCTCGAGGCCTCCTCAATAAACGAAGCTTGCTCATTGTAGGTGCCCTCCTCTTCTTCGCCCTCGCTGTCATACCAGTCTTCCTCTTCGCCTTCGTCGTACTCGTCGGAATAGTCCTCGGAGTACTCGTCTTCATCCGTTGACTCAAACTCATCCATGCTTATCTCGTCGCGCATTTGTTTGATCAAACGTTGAGTGTCCTCAACAAGTTCGCTCAGATTCTGTTTGGCTGGGTCGCCCGATGGTATGAACTCTTTAAATACCACCGGCTCGACCTCGTCACTTGAGTGTGAACTGATGGTTGTGTTGCTGGCGGATTGAGCGAGACTCAAGTTCTGCATGGGCTGTTCTGGGTTGAGTACGAGCAAGACTTCAGCACCGTCTGGTGACTTCGGTGGGTGCTCTTCGCTATCGAGACTGTAGAGCTCCGCTTCCGAGGGAGATTCGTCATGCAGTTGCTGCTCCTCGCCGCTGAACTCGGCAGCATCTTCGAAAACCTCCTCCGAGGCCTCCTCATTGGGTGTAACTACTACGGACACCACAGCTGGCTCGACTGCAGTCTCTTCAGCCTTTGGCATGTCTTGCTCTACATTTTGTTGCAGCTCTGAGCTGACATCAACCTCAACTGGCGTATTGTTTCTGCTTTCTCTGTGTAGACTTTGTGTGCTCAGAGTTCTTACTGGTATTTTGGAGAAACGTTTGGGACTGCGTTTCTGATTGCTTGTTACAGCAATTGTTGGTATTAGCTCAATGGTTGTGGCTGTGGCTGGCTCTACCTGAAGTGGTTCAGCAGAGGGCGTCGTAGGTGCTATGATTGCCTCCTCATTGACCTGCACTTCACTTCGAGGCTGTTCGACTTCTTGAGGCTGTTCTTGAGTCTGATTAGCTGTTATTTCTATATTTGCTATTGTACTGCTTACAGATTGAGAAACTTGCGAGATTTCAACTTCATCTCTTTCTATGGGTGTTTCGATTGCTGAATTAGGAATCAACGGCAAGGTCTCAGACGGAACTTCTTTTGGGTCTGTATCCACTGATTCAGTTGTAGCTGTTGGAGTTGGTTCAACAGGTTGTGGTGCAGTGAAAACTCCTGCTTGTGGTTCGACTGGAACTTCAGCTTGTGTAACTTCTGCTCTCACAACTTCTAATTGTACAACTTCAGTTTGAGTAACTTCAGTTTGTGTAACTTCAGCTTGGATAACCCTTTTGGCTTCTTCTTGATCTTCAGCTGCTATAATCACATGAATTTCTGTCTGTGTTTCTGCTTCTGGTTCTGCTTTACCTTCAGCTGGCTCAGATTTTATAACTTCTGGCTCAGCTTCCCTTTCAATAGCTTTATTTTGTTCTTCTACTTCAACCACTGCAATTTTAGACTCTGGGACTATTTCATTTGTAGTTTTAATGACAGCATCTTTCTGCTCCTTTGCCTCGATTTGTCTCTCAACTTTCTCTACATTATTTGGCAGCCTATTCCTATTTGTTGGTCTCTGACTTTGATCTCGTGCTCTACCCTTTTTCGGTAGCTGAGATCGCTTATTTCTCTTGTACGCCTCTCGGCTAGTGCTGGGCTTGTCGTCAAGTTTAGCTTGTGTCTCTGCTGCTATTGCATTTTCCTTGGACTTGGGCTCGGTTGGTGTGGGTGCTGCGATAATCTGCTCAGGAGCCGTCCCTGCTTTAGATGAGCTGACAGAGCTAGCTGCTAATGGGATTTCACCTGGCTGATTTATAGGCTTTTCTATGGTTACATCTTCTGCTGTTTTAGATTCAGTCGTTTCTTGTTTCACTTGAGGAACTATAGGCTCTGTTGTAGTCTCATCTTGAGCAGCTTCAACATCTGTTACTCCAACTACATTCACTTTGCTCTCTAGATCTTGCGAATTCTGGTTCTTCTCTTCACTAACAGGATTCTGTAGCAATATTTCCTCTTTTACCAGATTCGCTGCACTCACTTTGCTTTCCAGAGTTTCTGAATTCAGATTCTTCTCATCACTAACAACATTCTCTGGTACTACTTCCTCTTTCACAGCCTCTACTTTGGGTGCCAAATAGCTTTTGTAGACGATGTGCTCGGCATCTTCCAAGTCGTCCAGCTCGAACTCCAGTTCATGCGCTCTTTCCACCCCACGATCAAATTCCAATTTGAAATTTGCTATTTCTGTAGCGTAAATAAAATTGGGAGGTAGCTCCTCGCGTATGGTGCTCTCTCTTAGATTGGGTTTAATGAACTCTTCCATGATATAAACGCGCGGATCTGGCGGTGGCGTTGCTTCTTTTTGGGGCACTGCCTCAGTGGGCACCACTGTGACAGGGGCTTGGGCTACCTCCGTAGGCGCCATTAGCTCCTGCTCCACCTGTTGCACCAAATTCGGTACAATTTCCTGAATATGCTGCCAGACAAAGTTCTTGACATCATCACTGGACTTCTCGGGCAGAGCCGAGGGCGACTTCAATGTGCTAATGGGACTTTTGGTAAGAATACGCATTACTTCCGGATCCGTTTCATATTCCTGATCGGGTTTGCCCTTGAACGTTTCTAGCATCGTCTCGATGGAACGCAGAACTTCCTGGTTTTGCTTGGCCTGATTCTGCTCCATATTGCCAATCAGAATTTCCAGATTCTTTAATGTGCCATCCTCTAGCTGAAAGGGACTAGGCGTGGCATAGGCGGACTTGGCTGGGCTAGAATTGTCATCGAATGGATAGGCTAAAGCAGGACTCTCACTGTTCTGCACTTGCAGACAGTCCAAAGCGTGAGTGTTGAGAAACTCATGGATATCTACACGGAACAATGACAAAGAGAGATGGAGAGAGAGAGAGAGAGAGAGAGATGTGTGTAAAAATGAGAAGTAAATGCGATTTGAGCTACTCTAACTAACCCGATTGATTATCTACGGCCGCACTCTCATTCTCCACGCCATTTGGCGAGCCCCAGATGCGCATTAGAAATGGTTTAAGCTGAGTGCGATTCAGTTCGACCAATGCCTGTTCCACATTACCTTGATGCGCCGTCAACGCATTCACAATGTCCTCACTCAGAAAGTTGCCCTTCGCTGCGAGCTTGCGGTACTTTTGTTGGCGCTGCTGGATGCAATCGGCGACCGCTTGCCAAACATTTCCGCCCGAACTCCTCAATGCTTCCCTGGCCTCATTCTGTGAGACGGTGCCAATTGTATTCTCCGCACGCTCCTGGCCATATTTGGTGGACAGACTTTGGACGGTTTGGACCAGCTTATGCCAGTTCTCCCGCAACCATTGTATAGGATGGATGTCGGGTCCACAATATTTCAGAGCTGCCTCGAGCTCTTCAACCGTAAATTTATAGAGCTCCAGCTCTTTCAGTATAATATGCATTTCAATTTCAGGATCTCTAGCTGGCTCGTGCTTGTAGCCCACCGACTCGTGAGGCAGATCAAATGGTGAAGATGTTTGCTATTAATGAAATGGAAATAGAGGACTTTAAGCTGGGTCTAATTGGCTGGGAAATGAGCTTCGACTTACATGCTGCAGCATTTTGAGGTCGTTTATGAAATTCGGTCTTCTGGTCAGTTGATTGGAAATACCTTCCATGTTCCTTAAATCGTTAGAGCTACGATAACGTTCGTTCTCCTGGGTCAGCTGGGAGCTGCTGCGATAATAGGGCTTACGTTCCATCTTGGCCGGTTCGGGTGTTCGGAAACGTTCTGGCTCAGGCGGGAGCTCTGGCTGTCCGACAAAGGGCAAAGCATCGTAGGTCTGCAAGAGTTATTATTGAAGCCTTCTGACTAATCACACTGGATATTAGTTTTACTTGTGTCGAGATGCTCTGCGGCGGTGGTGAAGTGCCCATTTCACGTGCCTCCATTTTCGTTGGCAGCTCACGAGGCGGTGTTCCGCCACAGCCAGTGGAGTCTTTCTTTGATTGTTTTAGCACCTGTTCCGCCTGCGCCTGAATGCTCTCATCCAGTGTATTCCATATATTCTCAACGGATTCTGGAAGTGTATGGATGAGAGCTTTAGTATAACCGAACAACAACAAAACAAAACTCGGGTATGTTTTTAGTTTGGGACTTGACTATGTATTTCGTATAAAATGTTTTTTCTTTTCTTTTCTACTTTTTTTTTTTTTTAAATGCGTTAATTGTAGTTGTAAACAGTTACAGTTGGTTATAGTTTAGGGTATACAGTGTTTGAGTCTTTGGTTTTGTTGTGTTATAAATGAGTCTCAGGTTCAGCTCTTGGTACCCTCGAAAAATGAGATTTTCTTGAGAATCCTACCTTTGTTTAAAAAGCTGGAGCCAAGCGATTTATCTGTTTGATTTCCGGCTGTCGATTTCAGCTTGGACTTGATAGCCGTTGTGGGTTTCTTGTTGGTGACGGTGCTGGTAGTGGTGGTAGCTGTAGCTGTAGCTGTTGCTGTCTGTTTAGGTTTGGCTGTAGCTTGAGCTTGAGTCTTAGCTGGGCTTTGGCTAGCTGACTGAATAGCCTTCTGCACAGTTGGCTTTGTCGTCGTCTTCATGGAGCTCTTACGCACAAGCTTCACTTCCGACTTAGCCTGCGTCGCCTTAGGCTCAACAGCTGCTGCTTGGGTCGGTGGGGTAGCTGCTTCCTGGGGTTTCACTGGCTGCTTGCAGGGCGTCTTGCAGCATATGGCACAGATCTTGATATTTGGCTCATTCACAAATGTGCAAAATTCGCATTCCCACTCGTGATCGGGTGTCGAGGGAGGTGGACCCAAGTCATCGTCCCCAGCATCTACCTCAGCTGTTGCGGCCGCCGCTGGCTGTTCGTCTTCAGTCTCCGAAGCGGTTACCTCCTCCACGACTTCCTCATACTCTGACTCGCTTTGTTCTCTTGGCTTGACTGGTGTTTCGATGACTTTCTGCACCACAGCCGCTGCTTGAGTATTCTCATCCTTCGTTTCGGGCTTGCGCTTGGACTCGGTTCTCTTGACCTTTTGCTGATCGGCCTCTTGAAGTTTCTGTTGTATTTTGGCTTGAACCAAGGCGCGCGCACCGGAACCCTCCGACTCCAGGTCCGAGTAGATGCGACTTGTTTTGGGCGCATCCTGCTGTTGGCTTCTCTTCAAAGTGCCTGTTCCGCCTCCACTAGCATTCGATTCCCTGCGTTCAGGCAGCCATTCGCTCTGCACGCTCTTTGCTATGGAGCCACGACGGTCCCGCATCTTGTGCTGCCTGCTGCCGGCATGTCGCTGCTCCCCGTCCAGCTCATCGTTGCCTCCGTTGCCGTTGCTGATGAGCTGCGAGGCGCTGGACATGCGTCGCTGACGCTGATGGTGTTGGTGAGCTCTCGAGGCGCTCGTCATGCCCGATCTGTTCGAGACCAGCGAACGACGATCATCCTGATCCGAGTCCTCATCGTCCGTCAGCTCATCATCAACGTAGCTGCTGCGCTTGCGACGCATCGACATGGACTTGCGACTAGGTGTGGGGGAGGCAGCATAGCGAGCGCGTGAAGCGGCACGCGAGACAGCTGTGGGTGGCATGCCCATAACACCTGCGAAACAGACAAGATGAAAGAGTTCATTGTTTACATAAACTCAGTTTGCTCTACGCTCTGCTCACCTGGATGCATCATGGGGTAGCCCGCAGCGCCTGGATACATGTTCGGCATAATGCCGCGCTGAGTCATGAACACAGGTGGCGGATAGTGCGGATGCTGCTGTTGCAAGAGCTGTTGATGCTGTGGCAAGTAGCCGGGGCCCACGTTGAGCGATAGATTCGAGCTGTTGAACTGCTGCTGTGAGCCGAACTGCGACCACTCATCGTGTGGATGGGGCTGTCCGGGCCAATTGGGCTGTTGGCTCTGGCAGCCAGCGCAGTTGAGATGCGCCATGGACTGAGCCTGCGTTGGGGTTGAGATGGTAGAAAGATATAAATAAGAAGCGGAACTCGAATATGAAGGTAAATAAATGTCTTGAAGGATTGAGAAGTGAAGAAGTAAAAGTAATATGAGAAAGGATCAGTCCTTTGGGAAAAATTACAAAGGGAGTGCGAGGACAGGAAGTAATCTCTAAAAAATTAACCGTGGAAGTATTAAGGACGTGGGGATAGATGTAGCTCATAAATGCTGAATCAGTGTTTAAGGATCAAGTACAAGTCATATAAGAAGGACAAGTTCTTAGGGATATAGGATATGTCATATGAAGGGGGGATGAACTTTTGAATGATCAATGATCAACTCACCTGTTGCATGCGCTGATTCGCCACCCAGGCGGAACCGATGGGTTGGTTCTCTGCGAGCGGACGGCGGGGACTCATGCTATTCAGATTGAAGACGGATGTGCTCATTTGACGACGCTGAGCGCCTGCGGCCTGTCGTCGTAGTTGTTGTTGTTGTTGGAACAGCAGGGAATTGTGAAAATTGTGTGAATCATCGGATAGATCAAAATGCGATGAATTCAAACCGGATGACATGCTGCCGGAACGAAAATGCGAGGGCGATGGTGAAATGTTTGACCAATGCTCGAAGTTCAGCTGCTTTTAGTTTTAGATGCACAAAGAACGAGAAAGAGAGAAAGAGAAACAGAGAGAGAGAGAGTGTGTGTGGGGCGAGACAAGGACCAGAGACATCGACACACACACACACACACGCGCAAGACGAGACGATTTATCAATGAGGGATAGTTGATGGCTGGGTGGATGTGGCACAGATGTAGCCTTACCTGGTCGGGACTGCCCGCCTCATGTTGCGCCTTCTGCTGACGATAGCGCTGCTGCAGCTGTGCCATGCGATCCAAGGTGGCGTTCGCCTTGCTCTTGATCTTCTCCAGCTGCACCGAGGGCGGTCGGCTGATTGAGTCGAATACTGATTTGGGCGTGCCCGAGCGAGAGGAGCCGCCGCCCTCGCTGGGCGCCGGCCGTGGCGGCTCCGGCAACGGTCGATTATTCATTTGAGGCCCAACAGCTGGACCCCGCCAGCCGCCGGAGGACTTGTGCGAGGGCGTCGGCGAGGGCGGTGGCAACATCTGCAAAGAAGTTCGTTTTCGTTTTTCGTTTTTGGTTCTCTTTGGTTGTTGGGCAGGCGGCATTAAGGTTTCTTTTTCTGATTTGGTTGTTGTTCTTGTTTTATTGAAGCATTCAAAATCGTTTACAAACTGGTACTAAATAGATAGCTCTAACTACTCCGATGTACACCCAAAGTTTGGTCTAGTACAAAGTTTGTTTTTATTGATTCTTATTGTTTTTTTTTTTTAGTTTTTAGCTTATGAAATCGTGCAGTGTCGTACCTGTTCCTTGCGGCCCAGAAACGGTGTCAACAAACCGCGTTTGCTGCGTCGAGGTGGTGCAACCGGTGGAGCAGCTCCTGCAGCACTTGCCTTGGGCGGTATGGGTGGAGTGCCTTGCTCCGCAGCCTAAATAGCATAATAATGAACACATTAATTACTATAATACTATGTAGAACAGACATTGGTAGTTCACCTTTCGTATGTGATTCTTGCGCTTGGGATGCTTGTGGAACATGTCGTCGCATGAGGCGCAGAAGATCTGGCCAGCGCACTCGGCACAGGTTACCCACGGATTCTGCGATCCACAGAGTGTGCATTTCAATTTGTTGTCTATATAAAGTTCAGTTTTTAATAAATTCGGAGTAGAAATTCGGAATAATTATGGAAAACTCTTAGTAATTGTCGCAATGAAATTAGGAGTAATTATAGGAGCAAAGTTTTAAATACAACAGAGGGAAATTTTCGGAGCCAATCTCGCAGTACATGGTCAGAGTAAAATTAGGAGTAAGCTATGGAAAGCGTTTTGATATTAAAGGTGTTGTATACATTCGGAGAAATGTGAAACTATTCAATTTCAATTTCAAATTAAAATTTTATGAATTTCAGAAGAAAATATTTAATAGAATAATTGGATTCCGAATTCAAAATCTAAAAAATATGCTGTAGTCATATTATGATGAAAGGTAAGTGTAATAGCCATAATAATGAAATAGGGAATCTTCCAGATGATATACATATATATTCTTTATGTCTATACTTCAAAAAGTTTCGCTGCAACTAAAGTATGCCTAAGCAACTTTGTGAAATGAGTAAAGTTCTTCATCTTGGATCCACTTGCCTGGCGTTTTGGTACGGATCTGTGTAGTTTTCATGGGCTCATTTGAGTACTGTTGCTGGTTGGAGAACTCGATGACTTCGTAGTCGGGTTCGGGCGTGTTCTTCGTTTTGGGAGGCAGTGCCGGCACCTTGAGCTGGACCCCATTCATTGACGCATTGCCATTCATTGGCGTTGGCGGCGGCTTGGGTCCAATGCGATCATTCGCCTCATTCTAAGTGCAAGAAGCTCAAGCTGTATTACTCAAGGTAGATACTCTATTAGAGAGCAGATCTTTCATTCGGGCTATACTCACCACCCAGTCGGGCATTGTGCGTACGTTTCTGTTGAGCAATTGGTGTGTCGTCATCTTTATAGTTGTCGTTAGCTTTGTCGGCTACAGTTTTCTTTTCTTGCTTCTGTTTATTCGTCTTCTTCTTCTTGTTTCTATTTTGATCTGCAGCGGGACATAATTTTTGAGGCGTATTATGTAAAAAAAAAAAAAAAATAAATAAATAAAAAAAAATAAATAAATAAGTATCGAAGATATACAAAATTTAGGAAAATTGATCGACTTTTAACCCGTTTTTAGATTTGAATATAACAAATATATATACTTATTTATGTATTATTGACTATATGGATAATATATATAAAGAACATTTAGATATAGCCTAATTAATTATCTATATATAATTCTTTTTTAAATATTTAATCTCACATCTAAATACAAATATATACAAATATCTTTATATGTACCTAAACACTTCAAAGCACTTCATATTCAATTACACAAATGTACAAAATATATTTTTATATTCACGTTTTCCTTAAATATTTTTAGCCAGCTCTGCCAAAAAAGTGGAGGCAAGTTTCTGCAGTGCGAAATGCAAAACGCCCAAACGCTGCCAGAGTTGTTCCACGAATAAGCCATATATATAAATATAAAATAGGCCAAAAATTTTGCTGCATTCGAAAACAAGTTGTAAATGAAACCTGAAGAAAGCCGGCTAAGACATACTCTCTATACACAAATGTATATTGATAACTAAAAAAAAAAAAAAAAAAAAAAAATACTTTACAAATGATTTAAAAATTATTTTAAGAAATATATCATAATTATTAAGAAAAAAAAATAAGGAAATCACAAGAGCTTGCCTTTATTTGATTATTTATTTAAAACCCTAAAGCGCCAAGAAGTAGGCAATGCTTTCTCTCAAAAAGGATTTGAAAAATTTTAAAGTAAATACATGAAAATAAAAAAAATTAATTTAAATATTTATCTAAAGAATATATTATTATAGATTTACAGGGTATTAATGCACGCCGTCATACATTAATGTTTCATATTTTATTTTGTTTATGAAACGCTGCGAAATAAGCAAAAGGAAATAATTCGTGTGACTCAATTATCGAGCTGACAGCTAGCCTAAGTGGAAATGAATTTGATAGAGAGAGATAAAAAGAGCAACAAGGAAAACGAGAGATAGAGAGAGAGCAAATAGTAAAGGCAGAGAGAAAACCGATCAAGAGAAATAGAGAGAGATACATTCCCTCTCTCTATAAGTTGAATATGGAAAGAATAAAAATAAAGAGAAATCTCAAATCAAAATAAAAGAATCTTTTATAAAAATAGGAGAGAGATTACAGAGAGAAAAAGAGACCGCATATAGAGCATAGCAAATTCATTGACGCTTGTTGCACGACAGATATAGATCATGTTGAAAGTTTCGAAATAGGAAATATACTGCACACGAGTTTTCGAAACGTTTTTGGTTTATTTTTTATTTTTTTGCTTATATGCAGTCTGCATAGATATATATATACGATAGATATGGGCAGGCATTATGAGATATTTTAAGATTATCCAATAAGATAAGTAATTTTTTTGAATTGGAAGAAAGACAAGATCCCAATATGAATATGAAAATATTAATTTTTCCGTTTTGTCAAACTAATTTTGACCTTACTCTTTTTTAAAATTTATATATTATATATTTGTTATATTCCGGTTGCATTTAATTTTGCCTTCTTGTCTTTAGTTTGCCATTGATATTCTTGATAATACTTAAATTTTATGTAAGTCACTTCAAAGTTAACTTGTTTTTTAAACAATTTAATTCAGTTAAAAGGTTTTTAATTATTTATTAATTATTTATATATTAATATGTTTTAAGTATTCGTCTATAATTTAGTTGCGGTGCATTTGCACCTTTTATATATATTATATATTTTGCATCTTGACCAACGCATTTTCCACCTGTTCCTCGTCCCGCTGTTCTGTTGGCAGCTGCTTAAGGCAGCTGCCCTGGGAGCCAGCTAATTCACACTCATACACAGTCACTCACACGCACACTTAAACGTGCGCACAGAACTATTTTTAACCACTTCAATTTCTTTGCCCAAAAAAAAAAAAAGTTTTTTTTTTGCGTTTATTTTTGCACAATTTGATTTCAATTTTTTTTTTTTGCTTGTTTTCTTTTTTGTTGGTTATATTAAAAATAAAATAGAAAAATTCAATTTGCGTGTTTAAATTTTGGTTAATATTTATTGGAAAATTGTGAGATTTTTTGAACTTTTAGTCAAAGAGTTTATCGATTCCGTTTTGATTTAAATTTAGTTGTGTTTATTTATAGCACACGGTTTTTGACTGCTTCTTCTTGTTCTTTTATTTTTTAAATATATATTCTACATATATACAAATATATATATGTTTGGTTTATTAGTTATATTTGTTAATGAACTTTATTTTTTTCTTTCTTTGGGCCCATCTCACTTACATAATACGAATTTACTTGCCACGTCGCGCCGCACTCAAAAAATTTTGCTAGCTGGTTAGCCTTATATATATATATATATATATACTATATATATTTATATATATACAATATATATATATATATATAGAGCTATGTGTAGCCGCTCGACATGAAATAGTATTTTTCTATATAATTATTTTTTGCTACGGTCTCGTTCGGCGATCGTCTCCCAACAAACTGATTTGTCTATTCGCCATCTAAACAACATTTTCCCCCAGTTTTCAGAGACGTTGTCGCCGCAATAATTTTCTTGCTCAATGTGTCTCTGTCATCTGTGTTTTTTTTTCGCTTTTTTTGATTTCTCTTTATTTTATAAATACTACATAGCCAACGTATGAACAGTCTAGCTCATCTCCCGCATGTGCTCAAAGTTTATAAGTTTTTATCTTGTTTTCTATTTTCCTTTCTGTTGTTAAACATTTCGTTAGCTGCATTCGGTTTGCATTTAGTCATATAAGTTATGGATTTTGTGGTATTGTATATTGTGTATTATTCTGTTGTAAAAATAAATAAAATGAATAATTTTGATTCATATAAATGTAATCATGTTTTCATTAAATCGTACAATTTTGTGGCTCAATCTAAATACAATTTTTATCATCATTATATCATATCATTATTAACACCGACTATTTTTTTTTTAATGATTTGGAGTGTAAAAGCAAAAATCAAGTAAGTGATAATATTAAAATTATAGAAATAATAATACAGAAATATTGTCAAAAATCGTTGATTTAATTTTTAAAAAACTCCCATAATAAATGTTTTCGCCTAATTAAAAACCATTTGCTTAAAATAATTTATAGTTCAACTTTATTGGTAATCAAATAATAAATAAATATGAACCCCTAGGGTCATGTCTGACCTTGACTTCCTTGTTGTTTATATCATTCATTGCATATTTATTATTTGTATATTAATATTGTTGTATATTGTAATTTTTTTCAATTTAGAAATTAATATGAGAGCGCAATAAGTTGAAAAGTTCAGGAATTTTATTTGCTATAAATAATATGCTAGCACGCTTCTGAAGCGCCACATGCCGGCAGAGCGAGTACAAATCAAAAATTAAAAAAGAACAAAAGCAAATACAATTAACCTTTGTTTGTGTATACAAATAATATTTATTTATAAAATTATGAAAAGCAATTTCAACTGCGAATTATTCTCATTATTATTAGCGGCTCGCGACAGGCTTCCAATTTGAATGGGCGCAACATGTGGTATGAGCAATGTCAATCAAATGTATATATATTCCACTCATACTAATGTGTGTGGGTGTACGGTAATAAGTGCAAATTGAGCTAACTGTAATTGACATGCAAAACGGATTTGCCAAAGAGCTCAAGTTGAAGACGAAGCAGCAGCATACAAAGGCAAAAGACCAATAATTGCAAACACGCATTTTTTGATAAGTCGGTACTCTTCACTCCTATAAAAGCCTTGGCCTCTGGCTCTGTCGTGACGTTGCCTCTGCCTGTGCTGCTGTCTGTACCTCTGCCGTGGCCTCTGACTCTGGCTATGGCTGCGCCTCTGTTTTGCCTTCGTCTCTTCCTCTTCCTCTCTTCTTGCCTATGCCTTTGCTGGCAGCAACCACCATCATCACCAACGCATTGACTTGGACTCGACCTTGCCCGCTGCTGATGTCGGCGCGTTACGTCGACGCTGACTGCGTCTTTAAATCGATGCTCGGCCAAACGTTTTACAGCTGTTTAGCAGCCGAGGCACACGACGCGTCGTGACGCGCTACTGCGTTCGGCTTGTGCCAGCTGTTCGTAAACAAACAAAATGCCGGCTGTTGTTAGTGTTGTTATTGTTGTTGGCAGCGTGAAAGCTTTTTGAAAGCTTGCTAGAAATGTTTTTCTCGCATGCGAGAATCGTAGCTATTCACGCGCGGATATTCTTAAAGCGAAAAACCAATTTTTCGGCTGCATTTGCGCAGCGCGCGTTGCAGGAAACGCAAGTGAAACGCGTGTGGAAAACTTAACGATTTTCACGGCACCCTCGAACACCGCACGTGCCCCTACCGCTGAGTAAATAGGAAAAGAGGAAAAAACTTGTTAAATGTGTGCGCTTTAGTATAATATTAAAGTAGTTAATATATAGTGTGCTCTATGTGTATTTTTACGCATATATTTGTGTGTATATATATGTGGTAATTAAAATTGTGCCTTTAATCGTGTCCCGTGCGCATAATTTCATTTGCGTAATGCTCATAGACAATAAAAATTCAAAGCACAATTCAATTTAATATACGAGGTGCGTTTCTATGGAGTAAAATGCATAAGTGTGAATGAAACGGAAAATGGAAACGAAATGCCTTGGGAAATAATAATTTAAATAATCCATATAAAATAAATAAAAATGCCTTCAAGAAAGATAATAAGTATTATTAAAATTAAGTAATAATAAAAATTAATTAAAAAATATATATGTAATAAGAGTAATACTAATACTAAAAGTATAAAGATATTCGCAAGTTTGTAAAGCGTTTACTAAAAAGAAATTAAATTACAGTTAAAAAAAAAAAAAATCACCAAAACTTATGAAAAACTATATAACAAAAACTAAAATTTAAAAAATTAATCATCACTATGGAAAGTGAACTGTTTTTAAAACTTTATAGAATATATTAATCACTACAAGAGTTATTAAATATATAGAGCAGTAAGTAAATTAAAAATAAAAGTGTTTTATCAACAATAAAATATTTTAAGTTTCACTTGAAAAGCTTTAAAAACAAATTTAAACCAGGAAAAAAAAATTTATAAAAAATATATATATACAAATTTATTTTAAAAATTAATCCAATAATACACAATAAACGAGAAAGAAACTTTGACGCTTTAATGGTGGAAAAACCTTTCAGTGTCCAACAGCTGCATAAATGTAAAAGTAAACCAACTACAAAGATTATTTCCTGTCGCAGCGAGATTAAAAAATAAAAACTTAATAAAACATAGCAAAGCTGGCCGAGAATAAGAAGACGAAGACGAAGAGCTGCTGCTGCTTAGGGCGATGTCGAGACGAATTGCTTTGTGCTATATACGAAAAATCGATAGTTGAAGCCGCAGTCGCCGTCACCGTCACAGTCGCCGTCGACGTCGCAGTCGATATCAACGTCAACGGTCAGAGTCAAACGAGACGCAAAACGCTTATTAAATGTCGGCTAAAAATAGCCTAAGCAACAACAACAACAACAAAAACTAGGACTATTAGACAAAGCTACTAGGAAAACGTGACAAACATGGTCGATGCTAAGCCACCGCCCACTCGCACGCCCACACCGGGCACCCCGCCGGCGGCATTCGCCGGTGAAAGATCGAAAATTAAATTATTTATGGAACGAACGCCGAGCATCGGAGCGCTCAAGTCGAAATTTTTGACAGTGCTGGGCAACAGCAACGAGCTGCTCAATGGCATATCGAATAAGGTAAGGCCTTGATAATGAAAGCGCTCTCTGTCAGGTCGTCTGTGTGGGTGGGTGGGAACAGAATATACAGAATAGCAATAGCCATAGCAATAACAATAACAACAGACATTTTGATAGTTTTTTGTTTTTGCTGCTGCATTCGTTTCGTTTGACCTTCACTTGGCCCGGATATTATTGTGCTGCTGTTGCAGCACCAGCTGCAGCTTGGGGGTTGGCCTCAGCTGTTTGCATTGTACTTGACTCTATGCGAACAGCGCTGCGCAGCATTGGCTGCGGCTCTGTCGCTTTGAAAATAATTAAATTGCGTGCTCGACGCTTCAAGCATAAACGAGTTAAGAGCAAGTGGCACAGCTGTTGCTGTTGCTGTCTCCTTTTCCTTGCTGAGCTGTTAATTACGGATTATGTCGCTCGCTCAATTGTCCTCTATTTCTATCTCTTTCACACCACACATGCATGACGGCTGGTGCTGCTGCAGCAGCAAGCGCCAAAAGCAATCAATTTAGTAGACTTCCTCCTTGAGACTTGCCAACGGCATACGCTTATCCAAGGCCAAAGGGCTTACTGCATAAATTGTACCTTTGTTTCAAATGCTGTCTAATAGTGATTGATCGCTTTTATATTTGACTCTTTTGTTAGTGCAATTTTAGCGCACTTCAGTAAATTACTTGTATTGTTTACAGCCAATGGGCACCTAACAAGGGGGCAACACAGGGCTGGGCAGTAGCTGAACGAAATAATAATGAAAAAAAAAAAATTTATTTTTAATTTCTTCATTTTCTGTATTAAGCAATTGCCATTTTTAAATATAATTTGTATTATTATTTTATATACATATTTTTTTTTTTTTCAAATATTAGTTTTATTCATGATCAATTGGCAAAGAAAATGTTCTAATAGGGTGGCAACATCGTTTACTAACTGCCGCCATTTATTCCATTTACAGTTAACTTTGAGCAGCAGTAGCAGCGATTCGGATTATTGCGACGACGATGAAGAAGATTTGCCCAAATGTAAGTTTTGTAAAAGTGAATATTAACAAAAATACAAAATTATTAACAAGATTTCTAATTAATTCAACAGTTGATGAGACAATTGACTATACGAAGATCGATTTTGAGGGACGTCGCGTGAAAGCGCGCCGTGCACATGAGGAAATCATCTCGAGCCGCTACAGACAGCCGAATTTGGCGCCACGTAAGTCGGACTAACTGTAATAATACTGCTTAAGAGACAAAGAATATATATAGAAATAATTTGTAGGTCCTCGGTTGGAATACTCTCGCTCTAGACATGGCAACCACAAGCAGCGCTCCAGTTCGCCCTCTTCGTCGAGCAGTGGCAGCAGCAGCGATGACAGCAGCTCCATTTCGTTGCCGGAGCAAACGGCTGCGCGTTCCCATGAGGTGAGCAGCACGACCCACTCGAATTCCCTTGAGTTTGAGTCGCGTCATTCGGGTGGCTATGAACGGCATCGACCCATTGCGGGCGCTCGTCGCAGCGAGCTGGATATGCAGAAGGATATGCAGCGTATTAGCGAGCTGTTGGAGGCTACGGCCACAGCTACGCCTCCCCAAATCGATGTTCAACCGCCCACAGAAGGCGGCACCGGTGCTGGCCTAATAGCACGCCAGCCCTGGGGCGAGGTCAGCTCCATTCGGTTGCCTGCACGCAGTCGCACCTCGAACAGCAGCACGTTGACCAGTCTGCGAGATGAGCCCGATCAGCTGCAGGCCAGCCCGAGCATGGAGTCCAGCGACTGGCGCAACTTCATACGCTCCGAGTCGCAGAACTCTGTGCCATCGTGGGCCTCATCGATAAGTTTGGATTGTCGTGCTGGAGAGGAGCCCGTCAAGGAGTTCATGAAGCACTTCACTCATCTGCTCTTTAATAACTTGGCCGCTGTGAATCTGGAGCTGAAGTCAGAGTTTGGTGTGCTGCTACGCTTGGAGATGGGTCGGCTGTGGTTCACTCGGTTTCTCAGCGAGCAGCGCAACAAATCGAAGCGAATGGAAACGTTGACATTCAATGCAGTCGCTCAATACTTTGCATTGGCTCTGTTCGAGTGCGGCGAATGCGAGGATTATGCGCCAGCAGCCGTGCTTATGAATCTCTGTTTCTTGTTCTATCACGAAGGTAGATTTGCAACTCTGATATAATACTACTTTTATGTTAATTCTCTTTTGTTTTCTAGTTGAAGTTCCTGGCTGTGAACCTTATCGCGAGTATTTGTTCATATCGCTGCGTCAGCAACCGCTCTGGCAGCAGCCTCGCTTCTGGAACACCATCTTCCAAGATTCCATGCAGGCCGAACGCGAGCATCGGCTCAGAGCGCAGTTGCGCCGGCAGCAACGTAAGCAGGCAAAGCAACAACAGCGTCAGGCAGAGGCCGATGCTACAGTGACTGTGGAGTCTGTAGCAGCAGCTGCTGAGGCTACGCCTGCTCGCAAGCATGGTGCTGATTCCCCCTCCAGCTCCTCCCATCAGATAGCGCCGCCAGCGGCAGCAACTAATCGCAAGTCCAGCAAATGCAGCTTGGGCCAGTCACAGTCCGTCAAGGAGCAGGAGGATATTGCATTTCGGCAATTGAGGTGCGTTGTGAAAACTTAATGGAAGATAAAAAAATAGGAGAATAAAGGCCCTCAAACTAACAGTAGAGGAACAGAAAGAAATACTTAAATCCGTGTGTTACCTTTGTGAAAAACCTTCACATTCCTATTATTGTCTTTTAATATTTCTAAAAAGACAGTTTATTGAATTCTCCGATTGTCTTTTCAGTGCCTTTACGTGTAACATGCACATCCTGGGCACCACTCAGGATGTGTGCCTGGACTTTCTGAAGAAACATGCTGTGGCGCTCAACCTACCAAAGGGTGAGTGGACTATATATAAACATTTGATTACATACATATGTCCTTGATTACTATCCCAACTAACAAGCCTAACTAATACACCTATAAACCATATTACAGACAAAGCCAAGCTAATCAGGGATAATGTTTACCGAATGTATCATGAGACGGAGCTGTGGGGTGCTCAACATACTTAACGAGTGTTTCGCCTAACAAATCCCAACTTATTTAATACCTTACCAGCACTTATTTTTCGACTATAAACTATACTATAACAAGAGAAAAACGTTTCAAATTTCGTCTCAGCTAAATTACAATTTTTGACTTAAACTAACACTAATCTTGATGTAGTTACAAATTTTTACTCGCATTGTTGAACTATTGGAAATTGAATGAATATCAAATATAATAATATACATGAATATAAAAAATTATATAAATAGCAAATATGAAATGAATACAATATTTATATCCGCAAATTGTGATAATAATATTTTGTGATTACTTTATATTATATAAAAAAGAAAAGGAAAGTTTTGCAAATGACATAAAAAATAACTAAAATAATCCAAAATTCACAAGAGACAACCAACAACAAATAATGAACTAAAGAAATATTCTGTAATATCTGTAATATAGGAACAATAATTCCCATTTAATAAAACCTACTAATAAAGTTAATAATTTAAATAACATTTTTACTAATGGATCGTGTAGGTCCCAGGGTTAATCATAAGAGATGAGGCTTAAATATATTATAATTTTTTATTTATTTTTTTTTAAATTTTATATATTAATTTTGATTAATGGAAATGTTGAGCCACGTTGGCTCTGATCTAAACACTAGACTGTATACTGCCACAATCTTAAATCACGACTCTAAGTAACGCAATACTTTTTTATAAAGTTAGATCGGCAAGCTCCACCTTACTAACCATTCCCAGTAGTTCTATCATTAAATTTTCACAGTTATTTACTTTTCAAAAACTCGCATGTTTAATAATATATATTCGTCGTAGTAGCCTATCCATTACTCTATAAGAGCTTAAGCATTATCTATATATATATTATATATAGCCATATATTAATTATTATTGCACGTCAGGAACAGCTTTGACTGGTTGTTTCCTCCATGGCCTGAAATATTTTAAATCTGAGGAATTGTTTCATAGACAACGATGTACGTGAACTTACCGCTATATTCTTAAATATCTTATTCATTACTTTCATCATATCTTATAGCACAATTTCTACAACAATTATTATTTATTTATTATTTAAATGACATTTTGTGTAAAGGAAAAAATCCTCTTGTATTTATCTATTGGTGGAAAATGATCTACGACTAAACTTTTGTCCGTCGTCTGCAACATTTTTTTGGGAATGCTGACAATTCGTGTATTGCGAATCGTCTTATATAGGGTTAATCATAAGCGGAACGAAGATTTGATTTGAAATAGGTACAAGTTTACGATTATTTCTGGTAATATTAGCAATGCTTCATTATGAATAGTTGTATAACATGGTCTATAAAGATGTCCGGAGAGACACAGGGGAAGATCTTGAGAAATGGACTAGTAAAGCGGAACAAAGACACCTGCTATAGCGCTAAGCTTATGAAGAATTTGTAGTTTTAGTCATGGGATATATGGATTATATTCATAAATATCCTTTGAACCACAAAACAATGCTCATAAATAAATAGAAAAAATCATCCATTTTGATATATGGGTTTAGTTGATTTTTGGTCACTTTTATCCAAAACTTATGAAATAAAATAAAATTTCTAGTTTAACATTTTTAAAAGATAATTATTAATAATATAGATTTATGAGCCAGCAATTAACTTGTAGTTAACATGAGTCGTTTAATAAAAATGGCTGCTTAAATCAAATTGAGCTTATGCTCTCTAATAATAATATAACATAAATTTTGCACATTTGTATGTTTAGCATATAAAATGCATTTTATTTTTGCAAAATAAAATAAACGAAACTATTGCATGAGCCCATAATGAAGTCGTGGTATATGCATACATATATATATATCGTATATATATACAACAAAATGAATTTATAGCACAAAATATGTTCGATCTCGCTGGCTATAAAAGCTACATGGTAAATGTTTAGGTTTTATATTAATTTTGCCAAGTCTGCGCTCTGGTTACTCCCATTTTCTAAGCTGGCGATGAGGTTTTTCGTGTGCTCCTGGCAATAATTCTCTAGTTCGCTTTAAATAGTTGTCGCTCCATTGTGTGGAGCAAGAGATGGTTCGGTCTATGGCGCTCTTACGCCTCGCCTGTGGGCATTCGTGTTTGTTTGCTCAGATCGTATTTGTACATGAAGACGCGTCCATTCGCGCCCGCAGCAAAAGTTTTGTCGGTTTGCCAACTATGAAAATATATGTATATATACATATATTATATATAGATATATATAAACATGGAGTTATTTCATTTGATATATTAGATATCTACGATCTACGCACTGCTTGGCTGTCGTCTGCGTCGGCTCTGGCTCAATGTCTTTGTGCAGGCGCAGAATGTGCTTCTTCAAGCCCTCGCTGCGCACGCACGCCTTGGGGCAGTGGGGGCACTTGTAGGGCTTCTCGCCCGTGTGCTCCAGGATGTGCGCTTTGAGATCACGATTTTGGGCGAAGGGCTTGGGGCAATAGGGGCACTTGAATGGCCGTTCGCCCGTGTGTCCGCGTATGTGTCGCTGCAAATTATCGTTGGTTGCGAACGCCTTCGGGCAGTGCGGACAATTTAGGGTCCTCTCGCTCGAGTGGCGACGGATGTGCTTCTGTAGATTGTCATTGGTGGCAAAGGCCTTGGGACAGTGCGGGCATATGAGCGTCCTTTCGCTGGAGTGTCGACGGATGTGCTTCTGCAGGTTGTCCTTGGTAGCAAAGAGCTTCGGGCAGTGTGGGCAACTGAGTGTCCTCTCGTTCGAGTGCCTGCGTATGTGCTTCTGCAGGTTGTCATTCGTCGCAAACGATTTCGGACAGGTGGGACAGAGGAAGGGTCGCTCGCGATCGCCAGAGTGTGTGCGTGTGAGATGCACCTTGAGATTGCTGCTAGTTGCGAAATCCTTGGGACAGTGGGCGCATTTGAAGGGCTTTTCGCTGCCTGTCTGAAATCTATTTAGGGAATGGGTATATTATTGACAAAATCAAATTTACTCAACAGAACAATTGTCCCACTTTTTCACTGTTTGTTTCTCTGCTGCTTGCCGCTGTTTATTGTCAGTGCTGCTGGCATTGGCGCTGCTTTGCCACACAAAACTCATGTCCTGCTCGATCTTGACCAGGCCCAAATCTCTGTGTCGCATCGTCAATTGCCAATCCTGATTCTTGAACATATTACAAATGGCCTCACACTGCTCCTCCTTGACGCAGGCCACATCTATTGTTTGCGCCATCACTTAACAACTAGCAATTTAACTTGCACAACTCTAAATCGTTGTTTCAATAAGAATATATCACTTTTATTGCAATTTTCTTAGGGTAAACAGCTAAAAGCTGAACAAATTCCGATGAATTTTTTTTGTTCGATATATCGACAAACTGTCAGCACAATTGTGATGTGCGCACAGCTGTTTGGCAGGCAAGTTGGCAGTGCCGCTTTTCATATTTAGAATTGGGAGATATATCGATTAACTTCATTGGCCCGATATATCGACGAAGTCTCAGCTCAATTGCATGCATACGCACAGCTGCTTATCAATGGTGTTGCCACACTATTAAAACAGGTAAAAATCGTTTGTTGGCGGCAAATTAAAAATATTCAACTTGCACTGACAATTCTTATTTTTCGTTTTTCTGCTTTATCTCCCACAAAAAAATACAGTTTATATTTTTAAAAGTTTTATTTATTCATTAATGCAACAAAAAAGAAGTTACTTAAAAATTTCCATCGCTATAAATCTCAAAAACAAAGCTTAGAACTTTAACACAAAATTATTTTCCTGGAATTTGCCTTTGTTATTATTTTTGTTGCTATTACTAAAAATTGCACTAAAGGATATATATAGATAAATATATATATTTGCAATACTTTTTAATACATCTAATTGGATGCACGGACAGTGTTGTTGTTTTTTTTTTTTTTTTTTTTTTTTTTTTTTTATAATTATTATTGGGAAAATGTGATAAAACATTATATTTTACTGTTTCTTTATGTACTTTATAGAAAATAAAGAAGAATTTTGATGAAAGGCAATAATAATAACATTTATGAAAATATAAACTAAATACAACTGACAAATTAATAATATATGTTTTACATGAATTTACAAAATTATAAATTAAATATTAATTTAATGATTAACTTATTAGCAAAAACAAAGAAAAGCCAGAAGCTATATTTAACAACAATTTCGGGTGTACGATTTAAACTTTTGTGAATATATCGCTTAATATTTTTTAAATATTTATTTTAAATTAGATGTTGCTTTGTTATTAACGAACGTCGATATTATTTTCCCTTTCTTTTTCTTTTTACTTCATATAAATATATACAATACATTTAAAATTTGAACGCTCTAAGATAATTAGCTTGATTTTGTTGTTGTTCTGTTAGTTGGTCTCGAATTTCTTCACTAAGTTTTTTTTGTTTTGTTTTTATTTTTTTGCTTTTTAATAGCAATCACACAAGGTCTTCTTGTTGGTTTAGTCAATCAACAGCTGGAAAGTAACCGAACCCATGCGATCGCGTAAGCTACCGCTATAGATGATATTTTTAGCCCATGCCCGACATTCCACGTCCAACATGGTGCCCAATGGCGGAGACTTGATTTGCACAGCAACAATGGGGCTCAAATAGCCAGGCTGATTGAGGTAGGGATAGTAATAGATGGGGAAGCCTTGTCTGGGATAATAGCTGATATTCTGGAAATTCTCCTTATCCTTGCCCAAGTGTCCATTGCATGAGACCCAGATTTGTTGACGCTGTAAAGTTTAAAATGAATCAATCAATAACTGCATTGTTCAAACCTTCAATCATTCATTCTCTGCCCGTCAATAAGTCATTTAGTCACTCAGTCATTTCAATTACTCAGCACGTGCACACAAATATCCTTATTTATAAATAGAGCATTACCTCCTCAGCAGCCGTATTATTGATGACATTTACAAGATTGGAGGGCATCTCGTTGATGGGGCTTTCGTAGACTTCTGGCATCCATCCAAAAATCTTGTTTAGCTTCAGAAAGATGCAGGGTTCGGCCGTCTTATAGCCATAGCTATTCGCCGATGAGCACGGTCCAAAGCTCTCAATATTCACGACACAAACATCGTTCGGATTGTGGGTTTGCTTAAAATCGCAATGTTTCATCTGACGACCCTCAGTGTGATTATAATCTATATAGAAGAGCAGCATATGCATATTGATATTCATAACCAAAAGCGAACATTTCACTCACCCTTTAAGAAATCATCTATCAATTCAATCCAATAATCGCTCTCTGCCGGCTTCTTTATATCAAATCCAATCACCGAGCCACGTTCGGTCTGTTCGCTCAGTGGTCGAAAGCCCAGGCCGGGATTGGTGCCAATGAGGGATTGGTCCAGCTGCCATTTGGGCTGGTGGTTGTCCACAGTAGACAACATGCCCTGCATGCATATGGTAAACAATATGGCGAGGACGATATAAAATATCGAATAGAACAACAAAAGTTGACCTGAAAGGGTAAAAAATTTAGGAAATTAATAAAAACCTTAAATAAAAATATTTTAATATGATCGATAGATCGGTATTCACTAAATTCATTTTAGCTGATCTTCGTATTTAGTTATTAATTTTAGATTTATAGTTTATCTGTTGAAAATTTATAGAGTAATCAAATATTTCTACCAAAAATAGAAAATTAATCGATAACAATTAGACTGAATAATCGATCAATATTGAAAATAGCTTTAATTGCAAGTTGCAACACTTTGTTGCCATTGTTAATGCTATTGTTGTTGTTGTTTATAAATTCTTTATACGAGGGCGTTACGTTCCTGCTGTGGCACCGTTGACAACCGGATAGAAACCGCAGCAAATGCAGTAATTACAATAAAAACAACAAACAGACAGGAAGAACAAAAAATTGAACCAACTACTGACCACTGAAAAGGCGTATACATAGATACATACGTATATATGTATATATATGTATGTGTATGTGTTAGTATATAGGGTCTTTGTATATAAGTATTATTCGATTGTGTTTACGATTATTTCAATGTCAATAGCATTGACGACTCGCCAGCTGGTATCCAGTTTTTGCTCGTTTTCTACAATCGCATTGAATGGATGCCCAACCCGTACTCGTAGCCCCAATACCTGCCGCTGCCCCAACCCCATCGTTTGCCAACTGCATAAATAACGCAACGTCGGCAACAACCTAAAGAGCGAGGCTCGCGTTTCGAATTCCCAAAACACACAAATTAATCGTATGAATGAATATTGAATACAATGTCGAGTACAGCAGGCAACAAAAACTGGAAACGGGAGGAAAAACAAAAAACGTTCAGTACAAAATCGAAAAACATCTATCAATAAGTAATCAATGTCAGCAAACGGCTTTCCATATTGGATAGCTAAGTTGATTTGTATTGAGTTGCGGCCACCTCTGGCCTGGTCTGGTTCATTAAATTTATATACATGGGGATCTAACAGGGTGTAAAGGGTATCATCCTAGAATATGTTTCGACTACAATTTTACAGAGTGTGCATTAGCAATAGGTCTGATTAGATCTATCAAATGTCTCTGTATGAACTCTAGCTTTGGTGTCGCCTAACGATATATTAGAATATCTATACTTATAAATTTAGTCTGACCAGTTGAGCAATTGCTAGTGTATATAATTCCGTATTTTATTTTAGTTTATCAATTTGCTATAATTATTTTGTTATATGATATACAACGACTTTATTACTTAGGCAATACTTTACCTAGCTGCATCGATGTACTCTACTTTATGAATACTAACTTTAGTTATCGATATTTGAAAGTATTATTCAAATGGCTTTATGAATATTTTGGATACTAAGTTGCTGGATTTAAAATTTTGGTATCCAATATATTTTCTCTATTCCACGTATATTTGCTAATCACTCTATGATTAGATACATAGAGATCCATTCAAGTTAGATTTGTTAGACTATGAATGCTTGGAATCGATACTTATCGATTTTCCTCAATTATAGAATGTAAAGTATCTAAGCATTCCAGCATTATGCAACCTCATTCAACTTGTTGACAGCACATATTCCCTATAGTTGAGGTATCTGTCAGTCAATCAGTCTTCACCTTTTGCTGTTACCAAGCAGCACCAAAATGAAAAAGAAGAATGAATTGCTTTCAAGTACAAGGAAATAAGTTTGGCAATGACCACACGGGGTTGGCAGTTGGCCCAGACGTCTGTGCCGCTGGTCTATGACGCCAGTCAGTTATTCCGGCTTTCTGTCTGACTTTTTTTCTCTCTCTCTCTCTCTCTCTCACTCGCGCGCGCGCGCTCTCTATCTCTGTCTGTCTGTACGTCCAGAACACGCCTAGGGCGCCTGCAGCGCGTGCGTTACCAATATCAAGGCGTATGTACTGCGATTAGAAGCCAGCCAACATTCTTATGTCTTCAGCAATGTTCAATTACATGCACATACACCAACACACACACACATATATATCTACACACTATAAGATATAAATACTTGACCCTAGCCTACGACTGTAATCGATAAATTTACTTCGAGCAACTTGCATATGACTCGAACGATTACTTATGTAGTTCAATATGATGGATAGCCAAACTGTATATGTGATATATGTATATATCAATATAAAACACATATATGTATATGTATATACATCTAATACATATGTACATATGTATTATAATAAATGCCATTGCTATCTTTATCTGGCCTTGATTTGGATCATTCTGGTGTGCAGTTAGCTCGAGCTCCCTTGGTGGTCAGAGCACATCAAAATGTTGGTCATGTTTGTTGTAGTTTTTCACAATTTAGTTTTTCCCCATTTGCCGCTGACATTTACATAAAACTGTCTTCACATTGGCTGGCCCAAAGGAAATTACTGTACGCTCAATTAGCTAGCTGGGCCATTGTCCCCCACGTGGAGTTTGAGCTAGTTTAAAAGGTTACGATTGGGTAAACTATAAAGAAGCTAATTGGGATTCGATAAAGATTGAATAATTAACTTAAATTTAGCTATATATAGTAGTAATATAAGTAGACATAGAAGCTTAGTTATACAGCTTATGCTAATGCCTTCGTGCTGATGATATCATCGAGTCCTTCAAATCTTCTCTTGACTTTTTGCTAATGTATTGAATTGAGTTGCGTAGGGTCAAGTTGTAAAAAGTCTTATATCATTATTTTTCATATTCCGCTTCTAGGCCTCAATTGAATTTAGGGTAGCTGAACTCTTTGCGGATCGTAATAATAATTTTAAGACTTTTGGCATTTGCTGTTTCTAGTTTATCTATTTTCGTACCTGCTAAGGAGACAGCGAGAGAGGGAGAGAGGAAGGGGATGAGAGTGAGAGCAAGAGCGAGAGCGAGAGCGAGAGATGGATGTGTCGAATGAAATATATTTCAAGGCAAGCTGCCAAATGAGTGGCATTATAGAAACGGGCCAAAAAGCTGTTCTATATGCGATATTTGACGCATACGAATGTAAATTGAAAAGCAGAGCAAACATAATTATTATTACGAACGAAAAACTGAAAGAAAACAGACATTGGCTCTCGCTCTCGCCTTGAGATGAATCTGTGTTATATATGAGCTAGGGCAAATGTTATAAGAGCAAATTAATTTTGAATAGAATAGGAAGTGATTTGGGTATTTATGTAAATGCTACATAAAACCACACATTAAAAATTTGTTCCTTTTAAGATTCTATATCTAGGGAATTTATCTTAGATATACAATAATAAAATAACCAAAGTTCACATATTAACATATTAAAAACCTACATATAATTTTCTGATACATACATACGTATATAATGATCGTTCTGCGGATAAAAAAATATGGAATTTTCTCTAGAAATCATTTTGCTTTTCTCTTGGATAAACTGAAAAGGCAATTAAAATTTGTTTATATATTTTTTTTTCATCTCGCCAAAGAACAGGCGATTTCAACCAGTTGTATTCAGTTTGCATTAGTAAAAGGCACATTAAAAGTGCGTGTAGCACATGTAGGTCTTGACCGCCTCTCCTTCACTCTGCCTCCCCCGCTTCCTAAAGAGAAACTTTACATAAGGAAGTCCAGTAAGTACAGTTGGGTTCATAACAGTAAACACGATTCATCTGAAACCTTGTTTATGGCTCGAATGCAATGGCCAACTTGAACAAAGGAAGTTGGGGTAGGTGTAGGAGTAGGGGAGGGCAGGGGACACACTGCTTTGAATAGGGATTGTGCAACCAGACGACAAGTTTTAATAATAACACTCAAGCTGCGCTGGTCTCTGGCGATGCGGTAAACAAACTTAAAGAGCCCGTGACCCATATAGAACAGTTGAGCACCTCCAACCAACCCCTAAACGCCCCACACACCCCTACGGCTCGCCGCACCGTTTACTCTGACACGTTCGCATGTCCAGTTGCTCGACATCTGAGCGCCTCGACCAAGGCCAAATAATGTTAATAATTCAGCTGACCGCTGGCCGCACATATGGCTCAAAAAAGCTAAGCACAGTGGAGACTCGTTAAAGCGTACCAGGCTAATAATGTAAAATAATTTATTTATTATTCCATACAGTTAACAGAACTTTGCAAAATGTTAGATTTGTCTCTACGAGAATGTTGTTCCTTACCTAAAGTGTTTACTGTATTTGTTTAATGTTGTTGTTACCTTTGACTAAATGTGCGATTTCGCACCATTTGTCGGGGAACTCCCAGTTGGTTAGACCCATCGACTAGATAAATGTGGGAAAGGCGTTTGCGCCATGAACTTGTTTACTAAATGATAGTTGCTAAATATATACATTTAGTTTTTATGTACATACACATATAGTGTGATTCGAGGCAGATTCGAATCGGTCAGTCAGCGTTTAATGAGCTTTACTAACTTTTATGGGCGTCGGAAAATTCGAGGTATATAATCAACAAATTATTAAATATATATTGTGAAACACTAAAGTACTTACAAATTCAAATTCAAATTCTTTTTTATTTTTTGATTAAAATCCGATTTGGCAGCCATAATCCGTTCTAGGGTCGTATAGCACTAGAGTCTTATAGAAGTTCTACGCTCTTATCTTGTTATTCTCTATTTAAAAAAGTTTCTCAAAGTCAGTCCAACCTGAACCAATGTCGTCGCAACGAAACCCGTTTCTAATTGTATTACATTTAGCATTTGCTTATTAAATCGCCTAAGCTGAAACTTGCTCCAGACCCAGAATTCGCTTTCATTTGCATGTGTAGAGGTGAGCGTTGAGAACTGCCTCTTAGTTGACCCCATACTCAAAGGCGGCTCACTTGAATTTGCTTGATTTATGTGCCTCAGGCACGATGACTCTCAAGTTGAGGAGAACAGAAGAGCTATGAAGTGATGAGTAGAGGAGGGGAGCAGGAGTGAACAGAGCAGCGAAGTTAAGCAACAGTTGCTCCGGCTCACTTCCATTGCTCCCAACTCCTCTGCGTATGTCATCATTATACTCATTAGAGCAGTTACCTCCGTCTCTCTCTCTCTCCCTCTCTCTTTCATGATAGACAAACATTTATGTGCCAATTTAATCGAGGTTTGGGGCAGCAATGTTCTTAGGTCCACCCTCAAGGCGTTCCAAATAGCGCGCGTCGCATTGGCGCCTATTTTGTTATGGTCTCCACACTCGCAAATCCCCCGTCCCAACCACCAGCTCCTCTTCCCTCCAGTCCCATACCAGCTCGCACGCCTGGCCTGGCCAAATCCTTAGTGTGTTTAGCCAAGGCACACCCTTTGCCCATGCGTCATCAGCGTCTGTTTTCATTTCTAAGTACTTGCAGGACGTCCCACCTCTACCTCTCTCTCTCTTTCTCTCTCCCGCTGTCTATAGAGGGGCGTATATGTATGCCTATGGCATACTTAAGCGAATTAATTTCACATATTATCCCAGTTGGCCACTTTCCGGTTGAATGGCTAAACGTTTGTCAATCTATTTAACTAAGCCCCAAACAATTGGCCAAGTTTTTGGGCCACTTTTGTTACTTTTGTTTTTGAATTAGATAAAGTTTTGTTCGGCATTTTTAGGATCTATGGAAAGCTAATAAAAACTTGAACAGTTTTAACAGTTTATTCAACGATTCTATTAATTTTTATTTTAAGCATATGTGCTATTAGACTTTTTCATTTGTAGCTGAAAGGAATTCGATTTAATGCAGGTTTTATGCATGTTATTATCATATATTGGAATTCAAATTGGGGAAACAAAAATATTTGTTTTTCATAATTATACTTAAACAGAATATGACTAAATTATTGAAGTATATAAAAAAATAGATATATAGAGGTTTTCCTTATTCCAAACCCAGCACTATATAAGCTATTATCTGAAGCCTTTGGAATATAAAAATAAAAAGTTAAAAGCTTTAAGCACATTGGCGACTTTAGTTGGACAGGAAACAATCAAAGCGATAAATCGAGTATTAACAGGGTCGGGAAATCGACCACAAAGCCACACACGCACACATAGTCAGTGTGTATGGTGGTGTGTGTGTTGCATCTCGCAACATCTAAATGAGTTGTCGACTGAACTGAACGCAAGGGTGCGAGGGTGGTCGTTGTGGCTTAAAATCAAATTAAGGGGAGCGAAGGGCAATGGAATGACCCTCGAGACCGCGATGCAGCAATTAGCCGATAAAACTGGTTTTGGCCAGAACTTGAATTGACATACAGGTGTTGCCAACTGTTCTTCATGCCACTGTTCTAGTTGTTGTTGTTGTTGGATTTGTCGCTGTTGCAAATGCTGCACTAAAAAAAGAGGAAGAGCGGCGCAACAACAAAAAGATAAAAAAAAATGCAGCACAAACAATCTTTTAAAAAAAAATGCAAACTAAAAAAATAATTTATGAAATTTTTAAATGTTATGTTTGTTTGTGCTACATTTTTCATTTATTTACTAAATTCTTATGCCAAGTCAACTACTTATAGAAGACTTATTTCGATAGATATTTATATTTTTAATGTATTTTAGAAGTCATTTAGTTTTATCTGGATCTGGACATTATACAAAAAAAAAAAAAAAAAAAAAAAAAAAAAAAAAAAAATTCAATTTTAATTACATGCTTAATTTAAACTACCCAACTATTTTTATATAATTAATAAATTTCTGCTTAGAGCTAAACAAACACAATAAAACCGATATACCCCATATACTCCACCATAGAAGAGTAAAGTATAATAAATGCTGGCAACAGCATTTGTAATGAAAGCATTTCCAGCAATTTTTAAAAAGCCGATGAACCGGTTTGATATTATCTATCACAAGGTTTATAAGCAAAAAAAAAAAAAAAAAAAAAAAAAAAAAAAAAAAAAAAAAAAAGAATTAATCGAAAAACAAACAAAACAAAACCAAAATGTAGCATTTGTTAATTTGCTTTGATTTTTTATTTCTTTTATGTTTGCGCCGTTTCAGGTTTTTTTTTTTCAGCGATTATTTGTTCTAATCATGACACAGATATTATTGAATAGTTAGATAGATTCGATGTTTTCTATAGATTAGCAAATTCAGTGTTTCTTGTTTGTATTACATCCGCTAGTTACGTAACACGAATTCTATGAAAAGAGTGAGATTTTTAATTTAGTTTAAGCTACTTATATAGCCACTATATATATGAATGTCCTACAATCCAGTCTTAAATTCGGACTCTACTTTGAATCAGACAGTAAATTATTTAATAGACTCGACCGGAGCACATATTAATAATTGTTACCTTTTTCGGCAAAAAAAAAGACAAAACTAAACTCAAATTGAAGCCATGAAATAGATTTAATGATAGAGAAAACCGAAAGACACGAAAAGTGTGCAGCACGAGTTGACAATGTGCAGGTAATGCTATATATATATGACGGTATACCAGATACAGGTGTGTCTGTGCCAAAGGGGTTTTTGATAAGGGCTGGGCTTAGCATTTGGCCTATCAGAGTATCCAATACGAATTATTATTCACTCTTGTAATATTAAATTGATTGAACTTTAAATGGGTTTATAAATTAAATAAATTAAATATTTATTTGCTTAAATTCAAAGCGCATTTATTACTAATATCAGTTAAGAACTTGTGAGGTATTACTAGTATTAGGAGCATTACGAACTAAATTCATAAATAAATAAATAATTTCAATACACGATTAGAAACTAAATTCATGAATAAATAATTGCACGAAGGCAATAATTCATTTGAATATACAATAAATAGAATCGTATTATTTAAAAAATTATATAGATATATGTATAAATCCAATACATTTAAATGTAAATAAATAATTAATAATATAATATAAATAATAAAAACTATACATTTTCTAAAATGTATAGGAATTCAAATTATTAAGATTAATATATTTTGAATAATTTTCACTATATTTTTATTCATATTTCCATTTTTATATAGTTTTTCTCTATTTGTATAGCTGATTTTCGCTTGGATAACATTTTGGGCGTAAAATTTACAAAATATTCTCTACATAGTTTATATAGATAGAAACTGATATATTTGTATAGTTTATTATATGTATGTGCTAAGAGAAAAGAAGACACTGAGAGAGTGAGAAACCTTGAATTTGTTTGCAGAACTTTTTACAATAACAAAATTTGATGCCTCATTCGAGTACAGCATTAAATAGATTATAAGGTGCCGATTCTTACGCGCTCAATATCATATTTGTTCTCTCTTTCTCTATTTGTTCTCTATTTCTCTATAGCTAGAAACATGCGTCCGTGTTTTTGCTGGCAATACAATTTTTATCTTTTTCATTTATTTATTTATTTATTTATTTTTTTTTTGGACTAAAAGTCAAAATTTTTGTTTTGCTTTCGTGAGCACAAATAGGTATATAATTAAATATTCGCATATATATGTATATATGTAATACATATTATGTATAGGTATATAGAGCTTTAGAGCATTGGAAACTTAAATATTTATAAGTATTTTTAATAAAAGTGTAGACATGTACGTCACTAATAATGTTAATGAATTCATATAGAATTTGTATTTTATTTTAGTTTTTTAGCTTTGAGGCAATGAAATAAAAGACAAAATTACATAGACTTCAAGAATTTGTTTATCAAATATTATATTTGATTTGTAAGTGAGATAGGGGAGGAGTTTGAAGTTACATAAAAATAATAATAAAAATTTACTAAGTTTTTAAGGGAGAAGTAGAAGTTTCAAATAAGAATTTATTAAAATTTAATATGGAGCCTGACATTTGTGCACTGCCAGAGTTTTATTATTATCCTTATATATAAACATTTTTTTTTTATCAAATATGAATCATATTCTTAAGCAATTAAAAATATTGTTGTATGAGTAATCAGTAAATGTTAATAAATGAAATCTTTTATGAAGAAATTGCTGCCTTGAATGTGTTTCATCACTTATATACAAATAAAAAAATAAAAAAATAATAAAATTTTATTTTAAAATTAAATTTTCATTTGCTTATAATTTACATAAGTAAGCAATATATGTACACTTGAGTAAAATAATTTTATTTCATTTACGCTGCTAGAAACTAATGAAAACCGCAAATCAGCAATGTGTGCGTATGCATGCCGACATGTATGTACGTGTACGTCTACATCTATAATATATTATTCATCTTAATTAATTTGCTTGTCACATACAATATATACATATGCATATACCATATAAATGTTATCTAGTTTCGAGCTTTATCTGCTCGTAAGAGTTCTACATATGGCAATGACATCTAAAGCTTGTTTTGCATTTCATGCGCTCGAATAACTACAAACAGGGGGAGAGAGATAGAGAGAGAGTGATAGTGAGAGAGAGAGAGAGGAGAGAGAGAGAGAGAGAGAGACTAAGAAGTAGCAGCTGATAAGCGAGTTTTATATTTTATTTGCACTCATTTTCGAATGACCGAATTGCATGTACATACACTGACACATAGTTACAAACATGTACATGTATATGCGAGTGTGCATACAGCATATGTAATTATATGTAAGTATTTTACTCATTTGATTCTTTCGCCTTTTCTTCATTGTGACTTGGCATTCGATTAACGTGGGGCCAATCTACGTAATCCCATAATAAACTCTGAGAGAGCGAGCTGACAAGAGAGTGGGTTAAGGCTAGGCTCTCTGATAAGCTCGCTATGCATCTGATGCTGTTAAATGGAGATGAAGAGAGTCGAAAGGAGAAGGCAAGGAGAGCGATTGTACTCTGTCCTTCGGCAGAACTTCACGCAAAGCTCAGCTTTTAGAATTAGTCGAGCGTGTGTGCCGAGAGAGGGCGCTGCACTTCAGTTGAACTCCGAGTATATAATACGTATTTCTTTTGCAATCTTTTTTGGTTAACAAATTTCGTATAATTTATTGATTCACTTACCCCAACTTTTGCTGGTGCGACCAAAAATAGCGCCATTGCTTGGATCGTAGATCATCTCCGAGATGGTTTGCTTCTTAGCCGGTTGCGGGAATTGATTTTCGTATATTTCATTTTTACCGTTGTTTTTCGACATTGCTTGGCGCTTTTTTCCTTATTTTACTTTTCGTGTGTTTTTGTTTTACGAATTCGAATAATTATTACAAATCGTGAGTGTACGCTGTGAATTTTATTTATAAATGTATATATATAAATATAAATATGTACTTATTCACGTATTTTGATTGCGCTTGCTATTTGTTGCTCACGTGGATGGTGGACGGGGTACGTAAGAATTTGAATACAAATATTTTTGCCGTAATGCTTAAACAACACACTTTAGGTACCTATATACGTATGCTTTCTGATTATTCGCTTCAGGAATCAGCACGTAATGTTAATTTTATAATTTTGCTAATTTTTTTGTTTTAGGTAATTTGTTATTCCAATATTTGCTGTAATGATAATTCAATGTAATGTTAACGCGCGCACACAGACACACACATACACACAAATAAAATACAGCTAACTGTTTGCCACTCGATTCGTTGCGTGCTGCGTGTTGCGCTCTCGGCGAAAGATCACCAACTGAACCACTAAATGTGGTAGCCAAACCGACATCGACATCGACAGCGACAACAGCGTCGACAGCTCGGTCTTCAGTTACTGCGCTGCTCAACACGCACACTTGCAGCGCTCGCCTCTCAGTCAACACACACACAAGTGCAGCGAAAGCTACATGTATGCGATACGAGTATTCGAGTATTCAAGCATTCGCGTACAGACAGCTGTTGAACGCTTTTGACAGCAACAAGAAATAACAAAACAAAAACAACAAAGCCGCCAAAACAGAAAGCTTCTATATATTGGGGAGGAGTGGGTGGCCGCTTTACAGGCGTCATCCGAAATTTGTGTTATGATGGCTGCTTTTGCTAGTACACCGAACGCCTCACGCAATCTCTCTCTCTCCCTCTCTCTCTTGTCTCATGCGTTGCGACTATGCCAACTGACTGTCTGCAGACAGTGGCCAGACAGCTGGGTAGCAGGGTGAATTACAGGAGCGCTGCAGCGGGTAAGTGAACACATTATACTAGTGATTTAAATAAGTATATAATATTAAAATATATAATTATATATTAGTAATTTACATTAATATTTTTTATTAAACAATATTTATATATGCTGAAACTGAAATGAAGTTTGAAATTGTGTTGTGAAGTAACAGAATTACTTTACTTAAATATCATCTGCCTTTAACAATAATATATTTCACTTTCTCACATTCACGTACAAATCCTTCCGGACTCTAGGAGTATAGTTCTGCCCGAATCTTCATTGTCTTAACTACGCCCCTGTTTCTTTCTAATGCATAACTGTTGCTTCTCAAATATAAGTGTATTAAAATAAAGCACGCAGAGCTCTGTGGCAATGCACATAAATTAAGCTCTGCTCTCTTTTTGCACTCTCCTAATTTTCAATAGTCACTAACACATTAACATGTGCGGAGAGTACATTGCCTTTTCGTATGCTCAGCTAGGCGCTCCACACTCTCCGCATAGCTTGATTTCTATCTTTGTTTTAGTTCGTCTGTTTGTATAGGTGTGTGCGTGTTTTTTCTTTCGTCTTTTCTGGGAGCGCCAACATTATGTTTTTTTTGTATTTTTATGTCAAAACACATTTTTGGGAGCATTTTCGTTTATCGTAAACATGTGTTTGTGTGTGTGCGTACGTGTGTAAGCTTTTGTGTTTGCTTTATTATGCTTCAGTGTACATAAAGAACAAAACATAAATGCGAAAATAAAAAAACTTTCTTTATGTGCGTGCACCCTGAAAAATTGCCCTTTTTGTTGTTGCTATTATTCGCATCAAGGGCTTTTGTATTAGTCATCGGGTCATGTGCCGTTACTAAGTGTCAAAGCAATTTTGAATTATTAATTCGCATAAACAAGCATTTCCGAGTGTAACTCGAGTTCAACTCTCGAGCGTTGTCATTGCAAATAAGTATAAGACTCCGCCAACACAACCCCAACACATTCCCGCAGTTGGCTGTTGCCCTTGTGGCACGCCCTCCTAGAGAACTCCCACAATCTGATTGCCTTTTGTGGGTGTACGTATGTATGTTAATGCGTTGCAGTCTTTCAATCTTTGCGCTTCATTGTTGTAATCATCATAAATTTATTAAATTATACTTGACAGCGCTTTATACCACCCTCATGCCCCACAAATGACGGGTATCTCATTAGAGGCGCTTAGCAACTCATTGGCGACAGCTATCTAGAAGCATTCTCTCTTCGCTTTTATAAGGAGTTCATGTATTGTACAAGTAGCACTGGCTAGATTGTTCAGATTAGATAAAAACGAATCACTTAAATGAGTAGAAAAATGGTTAGGTTTTTGAGGAAATGAGACTTAAAGGGAATATTCTAATAAGTTAAAATTTATTTACATATTTGATGTACATATATGTATTAATAAGAAACTGAATGCTTAAAGGGCATATAGCAGGGAAAGGCTATTGGGAGATAGATCGATTTCAAGCCAAGGCTTAGAGCAGTCTTAAGAAATTTACTCACTCAGTGCAAGCCCTGTGCTCTGAGATCAAGTTAAAACTGGCTTGTGGTCACAGCATACCTGCAGAGCATAAATTCATAATCTGTTATAAAGAATTGCCTTGTTCAGGCTCAACTTCAACTTGAGCTTTGACTTAAGTAAATAAAAAAAAAAATAAAAATAAAAAAATAAAAATAAAAACAAAAATAAAAATAAAATAAAATAAAATAGAAGCACTGAGTTGGAATACTCGGGAATCGTAACGTGAGCTTTGTGAAATCTAACAAACGAAAGAGAAATAAAACCGGTTTATCTTGTTCGAACTGAAACTATTGTGATTTTTCCAGTAGCAGAGGCATTCTTATCGATGGGATGATGCTTCCTCATTAAAGCGAAGTTTTTTGATTTTTCCTCTGTAGAAAAGATTTTTATTTTCGCTATACGCTCGTTGTGTACTTTGCTGATTTGCAGTCAGCCAAGCGGCTGTATATTAGCTAATTAGCTGCCAATTAGTACAGTCTGGCGATCTGTTCGCAAAATATGTAGCTTTGCTAAGTACTGAATACAGCAAGCTGTGACTTGAGCTTAAGATGAGCTTAAAAGATCAGAAGAAGAAAGCTAATTTGAGTTATTTGCATCTTTATAAATCACGTGCCACAATTTCTTTTAGATTTCCATATAGTTTTATATAAAATAATATACATTTTAGATAGCTTCAATATACTTTATCTTTCAAATATACTTTAATATATCTTTCAATGTATTTAAACTACTGCTTATCAAATTAACATTGAAAATAATCAAGTTCTTATTGAACTTTCTGCTCTGAAATCGTAATTTATTTTATGAAAGAAATATTTCTGCTCAAACTTCTGATGACGATAATCGCAATCAAAATTAATTTTGTATACAAAATACGTTATTTACTTTGACACCATTATCGGATAGCAATCTGTGCATTGCCTTGATTCCAGAAATAACCTGTTACTATGAGTGGTATATTTCAAGTGCCACAATTTAGCTCAGCTGCTTCAATTTTAACACCTAAGTATTCATTATGAGAAGAAACATATCAGACAATGTAGCAGAACCAGTAGATCAAATCAATTTAGATCATACGAATATGAATAAAAGAAAGCCTACGGTTGTAGAAAAATATGAAGTAGCCTTGTATTAGCTGAGATCGACTATCAGGTAAACAGTAAATGGTAATAACAAATGAAGTATTTTAAAATATAGAAATAGAGTGTATGTATAGATTGTGACGAAATCGTAGACTTTATACAAATTGTTCAAGCTACCCACTTAAAACTGAAAACGCTATTGAAATATGATTGGAAAATAAATAAATATATCATTAATAAGTAACGGGATTTCTTATAATGAGTTGCAGTGACGCAATTGAACAAATCAAGTCTGATAACATATCTATATGGAATATATATGTATATATTACGTGTATCGATCTTATTTTTGTTCACTATGCTGACGAGAAAGGCAAGTGACTGAACAGATTTGTGATTATTATCTGGGTTACGAGTACTATTGCTATTGTCGTATTCCCTATCTTATCTAAAAGCAGAATGTGACTACGCAACAGTGCGACAACAATTAAGGTTTATATAACTCAAATAACGGCATATGACAAACATTGTGAGTGCTCCTCTACCAAATCATTATCAGGAGGGATATCTGCTTTATGGAATATTTACTTGAATACTTCGTAGACAAAATTAATAAAATGTGATGCATTTTAATGCTAATTCTTCAGGTAAAACTCACTAAAAATCTATGTCTACTTCTTTCTTTAAATTTGTATAAGCTAAACAAAAAAATAGCTAAAAAACTTGATCAAAAATAAAAATATCTTAAATCTAAAAATATCTTACATCTAATCCTACAACTTAACTCTTATATCTCATATTTCGAATCTTATATATTATAATACTTATATCCTATAATAGTAGAATATCAACTATTGTACGTAAAATTTATATATTATATTTTTAAAGAATTTATGATTTCTTCAATTTAATTTATTGAATAAATATTTTAAAAATTTTAAGAAGATTAAATTAAATCTCAACAAAAGAAAATATACATATATGGTTTTTTAATATTTGATAAAATAAAAGGCCCTTAGATTTATTTTTTATCGCTCATTTTTATTGAGAACAGTTTGAAAACGAATTTGTTTTTACATTAGCCAAATCAGAGTTTTGCTTGTTTCTGTGTTTGTTGTGTTTTTTGTTGTATTTAACATTAACTTAAGAACTAAACGCTGTAAAATTCTTGCTGTTGTTGTTTTTGTTGTTGCTCCGCTTCTTCTTCTTCTTCTTCGTCTTTGATTGTTACAGATTTGCATTTCGACCAACTTGAGAGTTTGTTGTGGGTGATTGTGTTTGTGTAGTTTAGCTTAATATTGGACCACATACAGATACATATACATTCACATATATATGTTAATGTGTATATATATATATATAAATTTTAAATATGTAAAAGTATGCAAAAATTTAATATATTCAGTTTGACGTATATAAAAGATTGTTTTTGTATATTAGATTGTTTTTTGTATTTTATTCTTTTCTTTCTTTAATAAATGGAAAATATCTTTTTAATAAAAAATTTGGTAGGTTTTGGCTCCGAAAATCTGGTCAGCTGCAGGTTTAATATCCTGTTTTAATTTAGTTTTTGGTCAAAAGTTGTAAATATTTATTTAATATATATTTGATTTCTATTTTATTTTTGAGGTTACTAAAAAATGGTCGCTGGTTCTTTAAATTTCTACATTTATTTTTATTTTTGTTTGCGTTTTTTTTTTCTTTTTTCTTTCTTATGGCAGTTTAAAATTGTAATTTAAAATTAGCAATAATAACATGTAAATTTGTCTCGATTTTGTTTTTGTTTTTGGAACAGCGCTAAATGAGATTCGTACTTGGCTAGCATTGGAAAACTTGTAGAACTTTCTTCTCATTTTCATTTGACAAAACGGCATTTCTAGCATTTTAGCATTCAGCATTATAATTAATTTAAAAAATTATCATAGTTTCAATTAGGTTTTATGTGTAATATAAATATATATCAATATACATATATATATTACATTATATGTGTATGTATATAATGCAAAAATCGCTCGTAATTTCAAGAAAATCCGCTTAGGCGGTAGACAAAATTGTTGCTAAATGTTTTTGTTTTATATTTGTGTGTGTGTGTGTGTTTATATATATATATATATTTATTTTGTATAAGAAGAAGCTACATTCAAAAATTCTTGTATCCAAAAATGTTTACTGTTATATTTAACTCTGTTTAACTTTAATTTTTACTTCGGTGTAGTTTGTTGTAGAATATTCTTTCCTTTGTTTTTTATATGATTTCTTAGGAAAAAACTTCGTTTTGGTGTTCTTTTGTTTTTGTTGTCTTTAATTTTGCATTAGACAAACGAGCGTCTATTACTTGCTATATATGTATATATATATAGTTTATCGAGCCAATTAATCAATCAATAGCTCGTAGTGCACCGATCCAATTCTGTCCTTGCGATCATGCTTGATGTTGCGTGCCCAGGCCTTGCACTCCACATTGATGATGATGCCGCCTGGAGAAATTCGAATCATATGACATTACTAGCGTTATATAGATATAGATAATATATATACTCACTCTTGGGGCGCTCAAAGTGAACTGCAACGAGGGGGCTCAGATAGCCCTCGGAGTTTTGATAGGGGTAGAAATAGCCGGGAAAGCCGCGAATCGGATAGTATTTGACAACGCCAATATTCTCCTGATCGGCAGGATTCTCGCCCTCGCAGGAAACCCAAATCGTGTTTAGCTAGATTTTGTACATAAAGAATATAATTGAATAATTTCCAGTAATATAGTATATATAGTAATATAGTAAGTATAATATAATAATAATAATTTAAATAATATATATATCAAATAGTATATTATATTCTTAATATGATTACTATCATTCTTATTTGTAATCTATATTAAATATGCATCCCAACCTTGATTGGATCTGTCTTCTCCAATTCGGATATGTGGTTCTTCAGACTGCTGGGCATGTCTGCGGGCAGGGTCTGTGAGTTGTTGTAGAAATCTGGCCTCCAGTCGTAGATTTTGTTCAACTTGAGGAAAATGCACGGCGAGCTCTTGTGGTAGCTGTAGTTGTTCTCCTTGGTACAGGGCGCCCAGGATTTGATGTCCACATCGCACACCTGACCTCTCGGTGGGGGCTGATTGTAGTCGCAATTGTAGATGTTCTGGCCACGTCCTGGTGTCAAGCCAGGGACCTTGTACACTGAGCGAAAAATAAAAGAAACACCAAATATCATATGAATCCTATTATAATAGATATGCTTGATATCTATAAAGTCTTAAGATAAAGCCTTTTAACAGCAAGTTGCTTTGGTCTAAATTCTTATCATTTATTTATCTCAATCTCATAACTGACCTTTGTCACTGTCAATTTGAGATAGATATATTATGTGTACCCTGACCTAACATATTGCCATCATCTGTCATCATTATTTATTGGATATGTTCTTGGCTTAGTAACGACCCCAATTTCCATACCCCAAACAAAAGGAGACCCCTAAGCATAAGCCATGTGTTTGTGTCTGGCTAAAAAGTCGATATTTTATTTTAATTAAAATAAATGCTAAACACGTTGCGTGTCGTCAAGCACCCCATTCTAAAACAATAAATAATTGCCCTGGCAACAGCAACAAGAAAGCAGTTCATGGCCATTTGTAACATTAACTAGAAACATGCGAGACCTATTTAACAATGCTCAGAGCCTTACCCTCCAGAAATTCATCAAGAGAATCCGTCCAATGTTTGTAGTTCTCATACTGAGTGCCCTTGTACCAGATCAAAGTGCTCTCCACATTGTCAACAGGCGGCAGTGGGCGAAAGCCGAGACCTAATTCGAATATATGTTAATAAAAGATAATTTATATACAGTTATGGAGCTTACCTGGATTTGTGCCAATTATGGAGCTTTCCAATTTCCATTTGGGTATGCGCGGATCCAGAGTTAGAAAGAAGGCCCACATGCATATGGCCACCAAGGCGCCGAGCACGCCATAGAAAATTATATAGAATATGCCGATCTTAGCTATAAAAGAAAGACAGGGAGAGTGAGAGATAAACAATTAGTTAACCATATCAAAGCAAATAGAATTAGAGTCACATAAGAATTATTAAAGATTCATAAAGACACAAGAAATGTCGCCCCGTCAATTGAGCTGATTAAATTAAGCACTTAAAAACGCGACTCAGCTGAACCAAGAGGCGGCAATGGGTTAGACTCTTAATTGATTATGTGCGGAGCCTGAGCGGCAACTCTTAAGACTGATCAATTCGTAATAAGCGAGTCGTACATGATCGAACCGTTGCTTGCAGCGCTTAACCAGAGACTGTCTCAGAGCTGTGAATCATAAGCAATATAAGATCCAAGTCCAAGTATAAGACACGTAAGCGAAGACGTTGAAACGCTCAAGAGCGCGCAAGTAAACAAATGCTGTCTGTCTCTCTCACTTCCGCTCTCTTCATGGATCGTGCGCTCACGCACACATTGAGACGGCACGTCGTGCTGTGCACATAACCTCAACTTGGTCAACATCTTTGGCAATTGAAAGAGAGTGAGGGAGAGAGTGAAGGAGAGAGCGACTGGAAGTAGCAGTGAGAGTAAAGATTGAGTTTGGTATTAAGCGAGGGAGTGAGTGTCTGCTTGAGGCTTGGGTTTGTTGTAGGTAGGTAGGTAAAAAATATATAGACGTAAAATATTTAAAATTAAATAAAATACGAAAAATTGTATTAACAGCTAATAAAATAAAAGAAATATTAATTTATGATAAATGATACTAAATATGAGTCTTATATTTACTTTTTAATTGAATATATACAAAAATTAAATAATTCAATTATAAATATACTAAATATGGCCTAATCAGCCTGAAAAGTATATAAAAAAAAGTAAATATAAAAGGTGAGAGTACAATATTTCTATAGAATATTTTTAATAATTCAAATATATTCATCTATAAAGTAATATAAATATTTAAAAAATAATTATTGTGTAAATATAAATATGATTTTAAATATTTTTATAATAGCTTCTAGATATACAAGGCATATTATAAATGTTGTCTAAAATATCCGAGCAAATATTCTTATGGTATTATTAATAATATTTATTTTTGCAATTTTAAACACATTTTATATATTGCCTTCATAATATTAAAAAATAAAAGAAATGAATTGTATAAATACAAATATTCATATAATATACATTATATCAGATATGACTGCATTTTCTATATTATTTCTCTAGTAGTTTTCACACTGATCGCACAAATTTGACATTTCAAGTTGCTAATTTCTCTGAGAATTATGTTTGATGGTTATCTTGGCCGGATTTAACAATCAGTTATTTAACGTCATGTTTGTTTAGCACCTGCCCAATGGACAGGTAGCACACCCATGGTACATCTAACATGTTGAAAGTATGTCGGGCTGGCGCCAGGTGGCAACGCCGACAGAGCAGGTGTAAATTAAACGACATATAATTAAAATGTTTTGCAATCACAAAAACTAAGGAAGAAAATTCATAACTCTATTTGTCGTTAGGGTCGTTAACTAGCTGAGTGATTTATTCTTGGGGTATACCTATTTCAACTAGCTGCAAAGTCACGTTTTAGTGACTTCAGCTCAAACTGAAGATTTATTGAAGTTAATAACTATTATAAGAGCTAAATGAAGATATCAATCAATCAGCCGGAAATTGCTTTTCATATATGTATATAATAGGTATAGCTCCCGCATAACTTACCCCATGAGGCGCGATCTCTGCCCATTACCGTTCCGTTCTCTGTATTATACAGAAATTTTGCGAAATTGAAGGGTTCGGGCTTGCGTAAATGTTGCATTTCGTCGAGTGTCTCCGAATGTGGCATTGGAACAGGTTTCGACATTTTGGTGGGTGGTTTTAGTATTTTTTATTATTTTTTAACTTTTAAATTTGTCGGTACTTCAAAAATGAAGTACAGTTATGTCAATAAATAATTTAATATAAATATATGTACTGTTTAGGTTAAAGAACTATAAATTACGTTGGACCTAGAGAATATATGCAATTCCAGAATTATTTGAATAATAATAACATGTAATTTTTATTTCTTTATTTTTTAATTTCTTAGTTTTCTGTTTATAAGTTATAACACACAGTTGTTATATTTATTTTTACAAGGTGTTTCATACATATATAGTTTCTTAGTAAGTCAAAAACATATTCATTACAATACATTTAATTATTTAATTTGAATATATGTTATTTTATTATTATTGTGATTATTATTATTAATATTTTATTCAGTTGCACTTTCTATTCCTATTTTTTTACATTTAATATATATATTTATTTTTATGTATTAGAAATTTTTATCTATGTATTTTCATAAATTTGATTTGCTTTTATTTTTATTTTGCATTTCCTTTTTAAAATACAATACTTTATATTTTTCACAATATTTTGTTGTATTTATATATTTCTTATCCGTTTTTTATTGGCTCATTTTGATTTGCATATTCCACACGTTTTATTGGTTACGGGTCTTTCAGCTGTTTGTATACACACATTTTTATGATTTACTCATAACCTTTTTACTCGGGTTCTTTTTCACATACTTTACAACTTTTCTACACTGATTCGCATTTTTCCACGCACTCATACTCTCTCTCCCCTCTCCCTCGGTGGCTCGCTCTCCTCCCCACTCTATTGCTCTCGCTCTGGCTCTCTGTTTTGTTTTGCTTCCCCATCAAGTTCTGTACACTCTCTTCCCGACGCTTTTAGCAACAACAAATTCACATGAGAACTTTGGCGCCTTTTTGTCCTGGCCATAATATCTACCCCTGGATATTCGTGTCAGCCCTGAGCACATTTTCCAATGCGAGCTCAAAAGCCGCAGGCAGTGCCGCTTCACTGTTGGCAACTACCTACGCGTATCTCTCAGATACAATGCCAAGTATCTTCTGGCTTGGCCTTAACCGAGTGCAACAGATAAACTAGAGAGAGGGCGGGAGGTAGGCTGGCCTAAAAGACTGACTGACTGCTGAGTGCCGTGTCGCGTATTTTGTATCTTCTTTGCTTTGACCGTCAGATACATTTGTATCTTGTATCTTTTTGCACGTATTGCTTGGTGTTTATGTTTTATTTTGCCTATGCACAATTTATTTTTATACAAAACAAAATGCGACTACACACACCAGCACATACTCTGACACACACACACATACACAGCATTCATATTTGGGTTTTGTATCTCTTAGCTGCCGACTTGAGTTTGAGTTTTTTGAGTGGTTTCGCTCTTAAAGCCGTCGACACAACCACACCTTATTATGGCAGCTACTTTAATAACTGCGTTAAATGCGTGCCTATGACTCTATGTGTGTGTGTGTGTGTGTGTGCGAGTGTGTATTGGTGTCTTTCACATTTTGGGCGTGACATACTGAGCCGTAGCTGAATGAAACATATTCTTTAAAGAAAAGTGTTTTTAAACTAAAGTCTGCTAAAGAGCGCAACTCAACAATAACAAACTTCAAACACACACACATACAGTAACAAGCGCACACAGAGACATAGGCACCTTATTTCCAGGCAGCTGAAGACAACACAACACAAATCTCGTACACGTTTTATGACACGCACACCACAACCACAGTTCAGATTGCAACACGAAGCGAATCTTTGATTTCTTCACTTCTGCTGCTGGGATTTTATTTACGTTTCTATTCCTATTAAAATATCGGATTTATATAAATATTTTGTATTTTATAAATTGCCCCGCTTGGCTTTCGACCGCTGCCCGCTAACGCAACGTTTCGTCGACGCTCAAAACAAATTCCAGACTGAAAACTGAAACTGAAACTGAACCGAACTGAACTGAAGTCTGGCTGGCCATAGAGCAGCCCGCCAAACAGCTCAGCGCACAGACTTGGCTTGGCCTCTGAGTTCCGTTCGACGTTCGCGTCGAGTTGAGTTAAGTTCGTTGCGGCTGGAACGCAACAGTCAGTGCCTCTCTCCCCCTCTCGCGCGCTCTCTCTCTCTCTTGAGTGGGATCAGCAGTGCTTTCGTTGAGTTTGTTTTGAGTGCAAAATGTTTTTTGGCGGCATTTACATTTTCGAGTGTGTTTTAGGTTTGGGTATGGGTTTGGGCCGTGCCCTGCCATTGTAATTGATGTTGCATGGTTGTTGTCGTTGTTGTTGTTGTTGTTGTAGTTCTTTTAATTAGGCGCATGCAACGTAAATTATGGTTGTTTGCTAGCTGCAGTTTCTGTTGTACGCTTTACGCAAATTGTTCAGCGCTGAGTGAGTGCTACACTGAGCGAAATTAAAGTACTTTTCACTCTCATTGAGCTCCATTTAAGCATTGTGCTACTTAGCAAATGATTCATAGAATATGCCAGACATGATTCATCAGTTGCAACAGCTTTGCATTAGAATTTCCCATTTACTATTTTTTTTTTTTTACTATAAATATACATATATATTTGCTGTGGTTTCATCTTTCATTGCAATGCAGGTCTACAACAAACTGAACGGGATTCTTTCGAGTCTAAATAAATAATTGACTCAGTTTCTTATTAAAGAATGTTATTTGTATTGGAGTAGTATAAGATGTCAGTTAGTATATAAGATATAATTATAAGATTAAACTAGACTAGATATAATTTAATTCAAAGTTATCAAATACCCTATAATATATTTATATATACAGAATTATGGATTTATAATATTGGAATATATATATAAAATTGTTTAATGTTTATATACTTTTCTTTCAGTGATCTGCTTATATTTTATGCACTTAAATGCTGCCGTTTCATGTCCCAGCTCTAGATCAAAATACATATGTTAAATGCAAATGCACCGTTAACTGCAGCCTGCAGTGGTCGCACTGTTTACAGTTGTTGTTGTTGCATGCTTTGTGGCCATGAAGTCAATTTGCAGAGTCCATCATCAAATTGCACTCAAATTCAATTGAGTGATGAGCTTGGTCTATCTTATACGAAGCATACTCTTCTACTCGGACAAGCACGCTCAGACACTCTCTATCTCTATCTCTCTCTCGCTCGCTCACTTATGTTGCTGTTCAAATTGCAGGATCGTTGTTTGCACTTATATTTAACGCTTTCGTTGTCTCTTCTACATTTACTACTATAGAGAGTTTTGTGTATCGTTGAGTCAGTTTGATGCGACGCGGCACAGTGCGTCGTGGAAAGAGAGAGAGAGAGAGAGGGAGGGAGGGAGCGAGCGAGTGAGTGAGTGACCGCATTAACCAGTTTGTCTAAAACTCCATTCAACTCTGTTGCCTTCCAGTCCCGTTTGCCGCTTACCGCTTGCCACTTGCCACTGGGGGTTGCTGGCATTTGGCTAAGGGTTGTTTTGCTCGTAAAATGCGGCTTTTACTACGCGTTGACTCCTTTTTTTGTTTGTTGTATTTCACTTTATTTTTTTGCAAAGACGGCAAATATTTGCGTATAGAATATGAGTGAGGCCATGACAGGAAGACAAAAATGAGGTTGAGTGTGCGTATGAGTGTGTGTGTGTGAGTGTGCGTTTGTGTATGTGTGCATGTGGAATGTGTGACAAGCTCCAGATTTGAATATCCCCATACATATTATAAATTGTTGTTGTGGTTCTTCCGCTCTACTTCTATAAAATATTTAAGAGCTCCTGTCTAGGAGAGTCGGAGGAAGAGAATGATGTAGTCCAATTAGCAAGTACTCAAACCCTGATATCGTGTACATGCCGGCTCTACTTAGCGAGGACACAGCGACAGAGCAGAAAGAGAGGGAGAGAGAGAGAGAGTGAGTGGAATAGTTGGGGTGGAATGGTGGGTGTACAGACTATTGTCCGTTGTATTGAATAGGGGATTCGCTGCTGGCTCTGAATGACAGCCATCCATTTAGCATAATGGATAGCGTTTCCCTGAGTGACACCCAAGTGGCCTATGGCTCATGGCTCATGGCTCACGGCTCACGGCTCACGGCTAAAACGTTAAACGTTTCCCTTGAATAGAGAATACAGCTTTTTGCATTGTTGCAGCCTGTTGCTAGAATGTGTCCAAGCTGTCCATCAGAAATCTGAGAGACAAACAATGCGATTCTATTTCACAATCTCTTAATACACTTGATTCAATATACATATATCGAAGTAGTTGATTAATATTTCAATTAAAGTACTATCTGTAAATATGTAACTGTAGTCCATTCATAAGCTGTGTGAGGAACATAGAATAGAGCAAAGCATCGTATGACACATTTGATATACAATACTTCTTCTAGTCGAATTTCGTTTTAAATTTATTCATATGGTAAACTAAGCTTTATCACTGACTGCTTTCTGTAAATTTGGCTTGAAATATATGAGTATTACGAGAGAAGTATATAAGAATTAAGAAAAAAATTCAGGTGAAAAATCTGCATTTAATATTTATCTAGTCAAATTTGTAGTTTGAATGCATATTTTTTTTATTGATTGAGAATTCTGCAGATCTCCTAAGTCAAATATATCCAAAATCATTTTAAACAACAGATAAATATATAAATTAATAAAATGTAGTTTTGCGCAAGTAAAGTAGAAATAGAAATCTACAGTAAAAACCACTTTTAATTTTATAGAAAATAAATTTTGTTTATGCACTATGAACTCAATTTAAATTTTCTCAAAAATTTACATTAATAATTAATATTTTTTGCTTTTTATTTCAACTACTTTTCAATTTTTTTTTCCTTTTTTTAAGGTGTCAAAATTCTGATATCGAGGTTATTTATCTAAAAATTAATAAATTAATGATAAAAAATTTTTATATATTAAAATATATATATATATATAGATATAAATACTTTAATTTTTTTCAAAAATAAATTACTTAGAGTATTTCTTTTTTTTTTTTTTTTTTTTTTTTGCATTAATAAATATTCCTAATTTGTATGGGGCTTAAATGGAAATTTAATTGTTGCGAAAAATGAAATTTTTGATTTGTAGTCAATGTCAGCTGAAATGCTGAGTTTTTCCTATGAGTTGTTGTTGTTGTTGCTGCTGTTGCTGTGGCACTTGCATGGTGCATGCTTTGATTGCATAATGACATAATTGACCGGCATATTGGTCGAGTGTACCCTATGTGACACACAGATACACCAAGTGTGTGTGTGTACGTGTGTGTGTGTCCGCCAAAGGTCAAAGAGAACAAACACAGAGGAACACAGAAGTGAAAAGTGCCAAAGCAATAAAAGCGAACCGCTGCCTACGATACTCATACTAGATATATAAATACATATACATATATATATATGTGTGTGTGTGTGGCTCGCTAATGCGGCGACAAAAGACTTTGATTAAATCCACAACTGGCACAGCTTGACATTTATCAAGATTTACGCGCAGTGTGCTTTACGTAACTGCAAAAATCCAGATAGACTCTGGGGCTTTGCAGGCAGAGAGGCAGGCAGGCGGGCAGGACTCGACTTACCCCAGCTCTCGATAGTCCTGCCGAAATACGAGTTCTCCTCGGCGTCGTAGATCATCTGCTTGATGGACTTCTTCTTGGGCATCTCCGGCGGCCGCGAATAATACTGTTGAAAGCCATCGATGCAATCCTCGGTTATAGTTGGCATTTTCCTGTTCTTTGCCACGACGGAATATCCTTATCGAGTCTATATATATAATTTGTATATCCTATCTATATATAAATTTATATGTGTGTGCGTGGGTATGTCTATATATTCCTTTGGCTGCTCCTCTCGGCTCGGGCACGCGTTCGCACGGCTACTGATCGACACTTCCCGTTCTAGAAATTGAACTCAACTGAGTCGACAGCTCGTGCCAGAAGCCAATCCAATCCAAACCAAATCCACAAAAACTCGCAGAGCTGCGTCGTCGACGCCTGCGTTTCAAGTCGCAGGCGTTGATCATCATCAGCATGCCATCATCATCGCCATTGCCACGATCATTATCATCTGCAAGCGCGATCATCGTGTTGCACGCTGAATAAAGTATATTCTTGTCTCTCGCTTTGACACACTGGCCGACGCGTCGGGGGGACACAGACAGATTTTCTTCTGCTGCCGTTGCGACGCCAGCGTCGGCGTCGGCGTTGACGTTGGCGTCGCTGCCAACGTCTCATATGCAAAATTGTGCGACGTGTTGAAAACAACAATAACAACAAGTGCGACAGCAACAACAAGTGTCGGTCTTAATCAAGATACATTCAGATTTACATTTGCATTTAGATCATTCACAATACTTAGTTATATAATGTATATATAACGATATATACATATACATATATATTTACTAATAATTTTCTTATTTACAAATTAAATCAATTGAAAATCAGAAAATTTTAGGAAAACAGTGATTAAAAGGCAGAACGAAGGTAGAATCGAAATTCAAATATGCGTAGATCGCGAAAAATCAATATTCGGTATAGTCTTTGAACAGACCTCGTATATACAACCATTTATAAAAAATATATATAGAATGATTAAAATAAATTTAATTTAAGCAGAACTCAGATTCGCCTCCATTTAAGGCACCTAAGCCATTTTTTGACCCATACTTAGATCCTTTAAGAATCTGCAAATATGCACGTCTGCAAATCATTTAATATACATATTTAAAGTATACAAGGGAATAGTAATTCATCTAATGGAACTCTCCAGCTCTGTTAGCAGTAAATTCGTATGCATAGTTGAGTTCAATGTCAATTAGCTAAGAGTTAAACTAAGGCAACCATTTATTTCATTATATACAGTTAAGCAGCAAACAAGAGACGCAGACAGATGCTTATTAGAATATACCTTATTAGTCCAACATTCTATATAGGAATAATACTCCACAGTCCAATGAGACGTGGCAAAAAACGCGCGTGACACAATTTTGCCTAATTGAATTTGGAGACACTGATTATGCTCAGTGATATACAAGTATATATATATAGTTTATACATATATATCTGCTCGGAGAATATACAAAAATTCATGAGCAACCTGAAACGAAGTCAAGTAATTAAAATGGAAAAGATTTACAGTTCATCGGATCTAATTGCCAGATGAAATATGATTTCCTTTGACACTGAGCGCACTTTACAGTTTCTAAAAAGCAACGGTGATTGCCTTCGACTGTAGCCAAGCTCAATTTGTTGCTCTTACTACTAATATTATTATTATTACGCTCGCTCGCGAATGAAAAGAGTATATCTATTATAATTTTGATGTCTTCTATAGACTTGCTCTACATACAGCTCTACTCTATAGGCAGTCCACTGAGAGACTTTCTCTGCAAATACACCTCCTCTGTCTTTTCCACAGATGGTCTTCTTTTATAGATAAATGTCGCTCTTCTCAGGTAGGCCTACTTTAGAGGAAGACGCTTTCTGCAGATAGACTTTGTCAAGGGATACAGCTCCTCCAATTTAGCTTTTTATGCAATGAGAATGTGCATTATGCAGTCGGTTATGCCCGATTGCTCTTACAGGCTATTACTATTATGATTTAGTTTGTATTCGCCTTTCTGGCAGCCTCGCCTAAAGTATATCAAGTATATAGTATATGGTCTCAGCATTCAATTGAGCCGCAGCCATCGCCGCTGCCGACTGCAAATGAACAGAAGCAATAGCCGTATATCTAACTCAAGTATCTCATTTCATAGTCTAATTAGTGCGCTTAGAATTTCAGTAAAACATAGATACATAGATACATACATAGCTGTGTTTGTATTTGGATGAGCCAGCGCCTGAAAAGCAATGTCCCGCAACAAGAATTATAGCAATAATAATAACAATAAATAATGTACATTTGCCTTGCCTGCTGGGCTTGGGAATATTCTGGCCTTGAAATCGATTTACTTACGCATCAGCTATATCATACATCTATGTATGTATTTGTATATGGATTTGTGCATGTATTTGTATATATGTATTTTATAAATTCCTGTTTAATATTTCATTTGCGAGAAAAGTTTGTGTTGACAGCGCGACTTGGCATCGATGTTAGCTTTGTTTATTTACAGTGGTGTTTCTATTGAGCCCTCTGTTTGGATTATTATTAACGAATATCTGATTTAGTCGACTCAAGTTTCTTCGGTGACATATTTCAATACATAAACAAATATAGATTTACATTTATATAATGGCTTATGTTAAGTTTAAAGTCCTTTGACTTTGACAGAGACGCTGTTGACGTAATATAATTTATTGATAGCGCTGGCTATCCTTAACTGCAATCAATAGAGCCTGTAAATTGCCTTCTTAAGCAGTAAAATTATCTGCAGTCAGTCCATGACTCATAGACTAGAACATAAGCTAGACTGTCTGTTGCTACGCCATCCCATTGGCGATGCTCAAAATTATCACAGAGTGAGAACAAACGTCATCGAGTCTTATTGATGAAGAACCTACGCAAAAAGATCACGTTTTTGCCTAATTTGTATCATTATCATTATTAGCATGCCTATTGGCAAATAATCTGTATAAATTATCTTTAAAAAACCGTGTTATAGAGTAGAAAACTCTCCTTCAAGGTGGCTTTCAGTTGGCTTTCACATGCAACTAATTTATTTTTTTTTTTTTATGTATATTATTGAATATATATGATTTACGTTTTACTGTTATTTATTGCTTAATATGCTTTTGCTTTTGTGATAGAAACAATATTTGATACCAATGCAGAGCTGCTCCAGTTCAGCTAAGGAATGAAACAAAGACTAATAATCTGCAGAGTTTCGTTTACAATTAATACATGAAATTAATTGGCAAGCGATTCAATTCAATATGAAAGTCTACCCACTCTGGTCAAGATATTCATGTTACTTTTATTGATTATTATTTTTATTTTCTGTATATATTTATAAAAGTTGCAATTGCATAAAATATGTACAATTTTTCATCTGACCTGATACCAGAAATGGCCGAATCAATCAAACATTTCTCACAGAGTCTCCAAGCGATTCTCTAGAGAAACAAAAGCAATTTGTGTCAAATGACAATAATGAGGCATTCAGAGATAAGTGCAATGGCTATGGAAATTGCGCTTTACTCACGCTCTTATTGATTGAATTGAGTTTTATGAATGGCTGTGCAGGCTACTTAAAGTACACTCTGAGAAATTTAATAATATAAATGTAGAAAATTAAGGCAATCAAAAATTAAGATGCGCTAAATTGAGAGGTCAGCTCTTGCCTTTATTTTACTGCCCAATTAAAGCTGGCAAGTTTAGATAAAACTCGTATTGGGTATAAAGTTTTTCTCTCAGTGTATTATTCAAACTGTAGCCAATGCTATTGATAGCCATTAATTGCCTAAAATAGTTTTATAGGTACTATTTTAGTCGTTGCATCTGCCTGACTTATGCAACGGGTTTTTTTTATAGCCTTTACCATGCACATGGGTATATACATATGTATATATTTCGATACATCTATCTTATTCATGTAGGCATAGGTATTCTCATTCGCATTCACATCAGAGATCTCTGTTCGTTGCGCTTTATAAATGGCACACAAATCGACCATTTCCTGCTCTACGCCCACCAAGCGCCGGCGAAATTGTCGAATTGTCGCTCGACTTTTTTGTTCCCAGCCGAGCCGAAAAAAACATGAAATTAGTAAAAAGCGTGCGAAAGAGATGGCTGCTATAGATTACGTCAAGCTATCCGCTGGCTCTGGCAGCATAACGGATTTCGTATCGCATTGGCGATGTTTTTTATTTCCATTTGAATTGATATATTTGATTGCAATGCCAATTGCCGAACAGGGCGTATGCGCAATGGCTCGTAACGCCACCTTGTGGCCGTGAGTAGAACTACAATGCTCTTATGAAAATGACTTCAATGTGTTTGCCGTGCATATCAACAATAGATGGCGCTAGTTGGCATATGAAATATTTATTTAGTTGCTTTATATCTAATTTGCAATATTGTTGCTCAATAAAATATGAAATGTTTAAATAATTTTAGTCTAATAATTTGATAGATTATATTAATTGATGCCCAAAATATTAGTACATTGATGCGCAGGGCGTATGTGTAATGCTACGTAGTGACACCTTGCGAATGTGAGCTAAATTAGGGCTGCAATGTATGTTAAGTTTACGCTACTTTGCTACAGGTGGCGCTTTTGTAAACGCTTACTGATATCCCATTTAAAATGGAAAATCTGGATATGATAGATATAAGATTAAATTTAATTAATTTATTAAAGAAAAATTAAAAGAACGAATAATGTTAATTTACTGTTAATAAAAATGTCTTCGCCTATGTTAATCCACTACTAATTAATATTTTTCACTCTGCTACTCATTTCCATTCATCAGTTTTCTTACTTACTTATGCATTCTGATGTCATGTATTAGTTTCCTTGTATGTTTCAGCCCTAAATCATGCTACAGAAAATGTATAAAAGAACTGTAAAGCGCTGGCTGTTGACAAATACTGCAACTTTTTCTGTAATTTTAACAAAAGCTGGCTAAAAGTATGCAATTTTGATAAATTTAAATAGTTTTCTTCAGTTTCGTTTAAAACTATATGTTGTTAATAATTGTAGAGAAACCATACAGATTAAATTATTGAATCATGTACATAAATATAATATACAGAAAATTAGACATATTGAAGAATTAAATAAAAAATCTTGTAGATCTACATTTAGATCTTAATACAAAGTTGATTATTTCCAAAATATAAATTTCATCTTAGCGCTTAGAGCACCTGCCAATATTTCAATGTCTTCAAAGATGTCAAGGGCTCTCTGTGTATGGGAGCTTTGCATATTAAAAAACCAATAGTTTCTCTCTAAATTTATTAAATCTTTGATCATTCAAAGACTGCGCTCTTTTATTTATTTTACTAATCTTTTCCAATTGCTTAAGAAAAAAACAAAACAAAAATACATTAGACAAAAGTAAGTACAGCTAACTGACAGTAATATTAGATGAACTCTCGATGATTGACTGATTGACGATTGATGCATGTAACTATTGGCTAATTAAATATAATTAGTGTATGATTAGGCATAGTTCGAGCGCTTAAGTACATATGCTTACAGCTTCAACTCAAATTAACTAATTGCGACTACGACTAATGGCAGCGTGTTTAAATTATTTAAATTACGACGAATGCCGATGAATTGAAAAATGAATTTAAATTACAAATAAACTACGATGTGTATGTGTGTGTGTGTGTGTGTGTGTGTGTGTGTGTGAACTACTATTAATTGTCTGTTCATTTTGAAGTGAACCTATATATAGTTAGATAGAGAGGGAATTAGAGTAGCCTTTGCTTGGTAACTATCTGCAGCCGCATGACTCAACGACCATATTAGGCAAGGTCTTGATTGTCGCTGAGTTGTTGGAGTCCAGCACGACCAACTGCAACGAGGAATACTGTTTGGCGGTACAGCAGGGTATCAGATCCAGCGGTTTGCGTGTACCATTTGTTGAAAGGATTTTCTGTAAGCGAAACCAAAAACAGAAATCAAATAAATATTTCAATTTCAATATTGCAATCACAATTTGAAACCTACCAGCAATGAGCTGTGATGCGATGCTGCTTGAGCAACGCTCGCCACGGAGCTGCAGGAGCCGCGGCAGAAGTAGGCATCGTAGCCCTTTGGCTGCAATATCCAGTTGTCCCAGCCGATGTCGGCGAATGATATATAGAGCTTCTCCCGACAGCATTCGGTGACGCCGCTCGAGCAGTTGATATTGCGTTTCTGTCGCGATTTACTGCGTCGATTCTGCGTGTCGATCATGATGAACGGTCTGTAGTTCTTGTTCACCGAGATGATCTCCTCCATGCTCGCAATGTCACACGATTCGCAGGTGATCTGTATCAGATGGCTGAGGTCGTGATTGCCAAACCAGCGCTTGATTGGCCACTCAATGTTGATTTTCATCCATTCATCTGTAATGCAATTGTAGAAAGGAAATAGATGTATTAGTATACCATTTCGTAATTTTCTATAGAGCACTACCTAACAGCTTTCTCTTAAGTTCACTTGAACCTCTTCTTTTGCTGTTTTTAACAGCTGTAACTTAACAGCCCATTAAAACATTGTAAACTGTTATTTCCACAGGGGCTATCACAAAATCTAATACCTCGCAACTGTGCTTTCATGAGAGCTAGCTCAGCATTTGTTTTTTTCTTGAGTCACCAATGTTAATTGCCTTTTTTATAATATTTGTGTATATGCAAATATTTGTTGTTGTTCTTGGCTCACCTTAGCTTATCGACAACTGGTAAAATTCTAGGGAGACTAAAGTTCAGTTTGTGGCTTTCACAAAAAATATTTTGATTTCGTAGCCAAAAAGTTATTCACCCCCACAAATCCCGGATAGCGCACAGTGGCCCGTACAAACAGAGCTGCTATCGCTGATCTTTCGACCAACAGCTCAACGAAAACAGTTGCTAATGGGCCAAGCACTTATCGCATTATTCTAGTCCACTTATTCTATAGATTTCGATTTCGATTTCAATCTCGAATTCGAATCGAATTCTCTCGCTTACCTTGCACATCCACCGACTGTATGGCTATGGTCTTGGCCAAGGGCAAATATTTTGTGTCGAGCTGCTGCTCCACCTCGGATACGACCAGGGTCTGTTGCTTCTGCTGGTGCCCGTTCGACTGGCTCCCGTTGCTAGACTTGGAGAAGTTCTGCTTGTTCTTGTAGAGCCACAGCACTGCGCTGCTCACATCGAAGCCGTCTGAATCCATATCGTCGATCTTAAAGCTAAAGCACATCGAGGGATGTGCGCCCAGGCGACGGCATTCGGTTTCTTCTATAATTAGGAAAATAGAATTGATTAGCAATATTCCAATATTAATGTATAATGAATCATACTATAGTGATACTCTCTACTCTCTACTCTCTACTCTCTACTCTCTATACCTTATTTTCTATATTCTCTATTCTCTATATTATCTATCATATAATATAGGAATATAGAGTCCCAATTCCGTATTCCCTATTACCTTTTCTCTAGCCCCTATTTCATATTCCTTACTACCTATTTTCTATTCTCTATTCCCTATTCCGTATCTGTAATCTCTACACTCTATTCTCTACAGTCTACAAAAGTCTTTCTTAAATCTCTATTTAGTAAAATCTGCCATCTATATTTTCCATATTCCCTTACAGAAATGAGGATTTCTGTACTTTCAATTTCTCAACTCTCTGTAGTATTCTCAATTTCGCTCTCAAAAATTCACATATAAAAAAAAGATTATTGTAGCCTGGTTTTTGGACTTACCTCTTTGGAGGAGTATAAATTTCTGATTGGTGCGCGCATAATAATCATCGTAGTCCTTGTTCTTAGTGGACTCTTCTGAATTCTGCAGAGTGACTCCCTCGAAAATGGGGCGTGGCAGCTCAACGGCGGACACATTGGGGCTCTCCTTGAGGCGCAGCTTCTCGAGAATTTGCTGCTTCACAAATTCGATGCGAAGGCGACGCAACTCCTCCTCCGTGATGTGCTCCACCTGGCGATTGCTCTCGCACTTGGGACAGCCTCGCGAGGCGGTGCCGTTCGTATGGCTGCTGGCACTATGAGCCGAAGCGGAATCCTCCAGCACAATTGGCGGCGGTGGCTCGGCCAGGCTCTGCTGCAGCTCGTTGCGAATGTAATCCTGTGAATCCTCATGCTGCATCAGGTCATCAGCGGGCGCGTCATTGAACATGGGCGGAAACAGCTCGGGGAGGTCCTGGTTTTGGTCCTGAGCTTGGTCCTGTTGCTCCTCCTTGTCGTCGAACTGATAGCCCTGGCTGAGCAGCTGCCACAGATTGGGACTGGTTTTCAGCTGTGTGGCAGAGACGCGATGATAGCTGCGCTCCTGCTCCAGCTGATGCTCCCGCTGCCTGCGCAGATGTCGCCTCAGTCGCTGCTCGTAGTGCAGCTGATTCAGTTCCTCCTCCTCGCTGGTCGGATCCGGCGCTATGCGTTTCGGCTGACGATCGCGCTGCTGGCGTGTATGATGCTGCTGCAGCTGCTGAACGTGTTGATGCTGCAGCTGCTGCGAGTGCTGATGCGGCTGATGCCTCGAATGGGGATGAGCGCGCACCAGGGGCAGGCTGCCCGCCTCGTCCGAGCCGCTGGGATGTGAGCGCGCATAGATGTTGTTGTTCTCCAAGGCCAGGCAGAGGAGCAGAGCCAGGGTCATATAGTACTTGGCCATCTCTTTGACTTTATTCTTCAGCAAAACTTGACTCGAATCGAAACGAAACGCGCTAATTGGCCTTAAAAAAACACACACTTTTCTTAATTGTTATCTGTTCGGCAGCAATTGAAACTCAATGTTCGTAGTCCTTTGGCTTACAAAACTCATAGATTTGCAGCGTTGCGCACTAATTGTTGCCGTTTTGTTAACTTGTTGTTGCACTTTGTGTAACTATTAATTAATGTCAATTTTTGTTGCAATATTTCCGTTATATCCTTTGATTATTTTAATCTATGCTGCAGCATAGTGTAGATTTTAGATTGAAGTCAAATTGAATTTTTTTTAACTGCAAGTAGAGAGAAGTAGAAGAAATACGTTTAGAAAATGTTTTTATACTTTAAAAAAAAAGTTTTTTTAAAATTAATGCAAGTGATTAAAAATTAAATGAAATAGAAAATCATATATATCAAATGAAAGAATAATCGAAATTAAATAAAAATTAGATAATATTAAAATTAAAACTCATAGGGTTATTTAATATTTTTGTAAATCCTTTAATCCTAATGAAATCTAAAAACTATAGATAATTCTAGAGCTATAGAAAAACCCCAATTATAAGTTCAATTATATTGCCAGCATGTCATTATTCTATTAAAATTACATCAGTTTTTCATGGCATAAGAAACCCATTTTCCAATCAGCCACGCGGCAAAGTGCAGGTGAATTTTTATTTATATAAAAAAAAAAAAAAAAAAAAAAAACAAATTAAAAAAATATACATATATATTTAATTGACATTATCGTCGCCGCTCGGAAACTGCGCAAAAATTGCTAATAAAAGTATAATTAATAAATTGCGCCTGCAGCAAAGGCGAAGTCGAAGGTGATTAAACTGAATTGGATGAGACGTAGGTGAGTGAAGCGCAGCATCACGTATACGCCGCATTGATCAGGCAATTAATTAATTGAGAATATGGACCACACGTACCGTTAGAGCACATTAATTTATAATTTGATTGACTTCGTCACGTAGCCAGAGAATCAGTTTATAGTGGAACCAGCCGGGGTCAAGACAAGCTGCGAACCCGGACACGAAACACACGAAGCACAAGAAACACACGAAGCACGAAATACGAAATGAAAATCAGCGCAAATTGTATTTTATTTTTTTTTTTTTTTCGTTTTGCTGATTTTAGTGCTTATTACTGCTGCTAGACTTTGCCAAACGACAGTGCAAACGAGTTGTGAATGAATGAGCCGCCCGTCTGATTAGTAGAAGAATTTATGTCTTCGCTGCAGTTGTGATTGATCGCTGTCGAACAGCGAACGAACGTAAGAGGGAGGGAGAGAGAGAGCGCGCAGTCGAGGCGCTGTCGTTCACCGCTTCGTATGACACGAGCTTATTCGAGCCGGCACACGAATGCGGCACGAACGTTCGTTCGGGCGATCGCTCGTACGTTCGGTTGCTCGTTTCGTTTTTCCCACAGCCAGCCTAGCCGCAGCCCCTTCTGGTGAACAGCCCCCCTGCTCTCTATGCGCGCGTACCACGGCGGCAGACAAGACAAATTCATATGCAAATATTCTGTCTCATTGCATCAGCTTAAGAAGCCGTCGACTGCGACGTCGACGTGGACGTGGACGCAGACGCGGACGCAGCAGCAGCTGTGCAAAAGACCGACACAAAAAGAAAATCAATCTGCATAAATTGTGTAGTTAATTTATTTTGGTTCCGTTTAATTTGATTTGATTTTTGGTCATTTTTGCACCTGTTGCCTTGCCCAATACGTAAATTTTTGCGCATTCAATCAGCCACGCTTTGATTGTCCATCAACATGTGTGTCAATCAGTTAACGAGGCTGATAAGCGCCGAAATGCTCAATTCGCAACAAAAAGAAAAGAAATGAATAAAAAATATTCAGATTATTTTTATGATGCCCACATGGAATATGTCACATACTACGCTCTGTATAAATATTTAATGTATGTATGTGTGTATGTATGTATGCATGTATGTATGTATATCATAATTGCTCAAGTCAACGCTACTCATATGCATATATGTACAAACATAACTGTATTATAATTGCCTGTATGATTGATGCTTAATCGCTTTGCACCGAGAGCTGAGCTAATCAAACTGATTATGCTGCGATTAAGAAACGGAAACAGCAACAGGCGCATAGCTAATGATCCAGTTCGAATTAATTGACCTTGTTACGCTAAATATGTAAATATACACATACTTACACATATATACAACATATTGAAAGAAAAATGTGTGTTCGAGTCGACTTTTTTCCGATATAAATTTCATCAGCCAAGTTAAGAAAAGTGAACGTGAGACATGGCAAAAATATAAGAAATCAGCAAAGATATCATTTTATGTTATCTCAGCATAGACAGAAAGAGAGAGGGAGAGATAGTAAGAGGTCAGCTAATAAGCTCAAGATCGTATTCTATATATGTATAAGTAAGCCAAAATATATATATACAAAAAAAAAAACAAAAATATTTTAAATTGGATAAATTCAGATTTGTTCTACAATTTAATTTATGTTTATAATTCCATTTTATAATATTGATTACAATATCTTGTTGCCTACTTATCAATAGTTTATCAAACTATTATCACAACCCAAAAGTATGCTAAAGATATGAAAACCAAGATCTTTGTAAATTATTACAAGCCATCAAATCAAACTGAATTGTGATCGGCTCATATTTAATGATGATCTCTAAGTGTTTTTCCACAGTTAAAACTGACGTCGATTACAGCATTAACGTTAATAGCGAGCAACACGTGACGTGCGCCCTGCCCCATTTGACGTAACAATCCAGCACGATAATGATCGGAAAGGGTACCAAACAGGTCAAATCAAACAAGTTGCAAATGAGCTGCCAATCAGAGGCGTGCGAACGGATCAAGCTGAGGCTGAAACAGCGACAGCAGCTGAGGCAGAGGCAGAGGCAGAGGCAGCGACAGCGACAGCGCTGAAGAAGGTTACAAGTTGATTCGACACAGTCATTAAATGGAGCAGCGTTGGGCGCTGCGACGCAGTCAAACAAGTTGGAGTCAACGACGTCATTGAACACGCAAGCAAAACGTGATGCAGTCGACGCACCTCACACACACACACACACTCAAACACTTACATATACGCAGAGGGAGCAGGGGAGAGTGAGAGAGCGCATCAGCAGAAGTTGGAAGTAGAGTTACGCTGCACGCTGGGTGCAAAGTACAACTGAAGATTGGCAACGCCAACTTCTGGGGGTTTTCCATGCGCCTGGGCGCCAACCATATCATTAAGCGCTTTGATACCCCCAACGCCAGCAGAGCTGCAGTTGAATGCACTTTCTGTTTTGACTTGACAATTTTTGTGTGTATTTCATTTTTGGTGAATTAATCTTAACCCTCAGTCTCTCTCTATCTCTCTCTCTCTCTCTCTCTCTCTCTCTCTCACTCACCTACTCGTTCACTTTCTGTATTTCTGTTGCTCTTGATCTGTAGCTAAATGCGCGCTGTACTGTGATCAGCGTATTGGAGCATGCCTCAGTGTGAACTTTGGAATCGCACACGATGGCAGATTGCTCCGATTTGCAGGTTTATAGGCAGCGAAATACTTTTTCTAAAGAATTTCTGTGTCATTTCGCATCTCAAATAAATCATGGCAATAAATCTTATATAAGCCCCACATTTTTGGTTATCTCTTTCTCTTTCACTCCCATCTTTTTCTTTTTGCACACGTTTGCCCAAATACGCTGAAGGTTGTTTGAGGTTATGTTCGCCATCATGGTGGTGGTGGTGGTGGTAAATTCAAAATGGCGATGCTGTCTCAGTGTTGCACACTCATCAATCAATCAATCAATCAGGCTACGCTAATCTATTAGAATTTGCATGTTAATGAGAGATTCTTGACTTGATATGAAAATGTTTCTTATAAAATAAATTAATTAAAAAGAAACAAAAACAGAAAGTTGAAAATCTAAAAAATGTCTTAAAAAAATCAAGCAATTATTATTTATAATATACTTTCTATATAAAGTGCAGATACACTTTATATAAATATAGTTGCAATATAACTTGAATTTTTCATTTTCAAATTTATATTATGTATTTCCCACAGTTTTCTATTTATCACTCAGCTTTTTTAAGTATCTATGTACTCTTTACATATTATATTTATCTATATATATCCGTATATTTTTATATTTTTTTAATCTCCAGCACACGCCAAAGTGGTTAGCATGTGATTTTTATACATTTAGCCGAAAAAAAAAAAAAAATTAAAATACTAAATAAAAAAGTGAGCTGTCAAGTCTTAAGCTTTGTGGGCCATTTGTTAAAATTTATTTAGCATGCTTTTATAATTAAATGAACAAAAATCGAAAAAGAACTTATATAACTCACCTCTTTGGGCAATCCTTTATAGTTATATGTATTTCTTTTAAATTAATTATTTATAGGCTATTTCAATTTGGGTACGTTGTTGTTGTTTATTTATAATGTTTATTTGATTGGCTATTTATTGATTGTGCAAATCATTTTCACAAAATATTCATTGTTATTAATTAGCTATTTCACCATGTGAACTTTTTGCACTTCTCCCAATCAGCTGTATATAGTACATATATAAATATATACATGTATAATATTTGAAAAAATATTTTTATTTTTGATTATGTTCAACTCTTTTTAGTTTGTTGTTAGATTGTTTTAAGAATAATATTTAACACTTTTTTTTTATTCCTTTGTCCATCAATTCTTTGGCACCTCTGTTTTTTATTTTGGCTCGATCCGTGCAGTCAGACCGTCTGCGTATGAATAATTCGATGCTGGGCAAGTAGCAACCGCAAAGGCTGCTGTGGCCGCCTCTGCTGCGGCGCTGCTTGCCTAGGTTCGGTCCGGTTCTGGCCTGGACTTGTGCGAGCTTCAAAAGAAGGTGATCGAGAGAGAGAGAGAGCTAGAGAGCGACAGAGAGAGATAGTGCGTATTGTTGTGCTGTTGTCTGATAACAGCGATATCAAAGCCAGGCACATTAAATGATGCGCAATTTTCAATTACTCAAGCAACGAGAGAACGAGAGTGAGCGATAGAGAGAGCGAGAGCGGGAGAGTTTGGAAATTCTGATCTGATAAGAAAATGTTAATTGTGCTGTGGTTGTTGTTGTTGCTGCTGGCGCTGGCGCTGGCTTTCCCCCAACGATGAATTTGGATCTGCGCGGCGGTGGCCGTCCGTTCGCAACATGTGCGTTTGAGCACACGCTCCAGCACGTTCGAGCCAGCTGTTGCATGTCGAGCTCATACAAAACGTGAGTGCTGTCCGCCTGCCCGCTGCGATGCAACACTAGAGCGATGTCGTCGTCACATCGTTTAAATCGGTTGGATCTGTGCCTCGAGCAGGTCCAAAGTTCGAACTTCAGCGTCTTTGTCATCGGCATCGGCATCGACGCCGGCGTCGTCGTCGTCGTCGTCGTCAAGTGTTTGATTCTTGACCGTTATTAAATGATGTCAATTTCTAACGCTCTCCCCTAGAGGGGCGCGGAGCGGCACGTCTCGTTTGTTGTAATTCTCAATCGGCTTACGCTCCATTTAGTTTGCATTTTAATTGCGACGCGTGTTTCGATGATTATTTATTGAGTGGCTAAGCTATAATTTTAGTATTATTATTATTTATTATTATTATTATTTTTTTTTTTTTTTTGGTATATCACTTATTATGATTGATTAGCATTTTATTGATCGTGTTTTCACGTTCTCTATGCATGATGTTGCCCCTTATGTAATTCAGGCAGATTTTCAACCTTCGTTTTTTTTTTTATTCAATATCAGCTGATAAATTTATTATTATTTCCAATGGACTTTCAAAGCCAAGTCAAGCTCCTCCAAGATCATATGGAAGCACACGCGCGTGTACCACGACACGTCACAAGGCTTATCGCGGCCGCGCCTCTCAAATCTATATTATTAATAATATATATTATATTCTTGGGTAGTTTCCTAATGCCTCACATGTGTGTGTATGTATATATATGAATTTTTTTAATAACATTTTTTAATGGCTTATTAAAAAGCTAAACGATCTACTCTAGCAAAGGGTATTCTCAATTCCACGTTAAGCTTGTTAGCTTTCAAAACTCTTTATACAAAATATGAAAACCTTTTCCAATCACAACCCAACGTGTCTCATTTGAAAGAGTATTACATTTTCGATATTTGCATTTTTTCTGGAGTATAATCAAAGGAATTAAACTGAATTAAATTGAATTGAAATTTTTGTAAACAAGTACAGTTCTTTCTTTGATTTGTTTTTTTCCATCTCTTTACCAGATTTGAATTATTATTATTTTTTTCGAAATAGAAAGATTGAGAAGTGATTGACCACGAGAGAGAGATCCCTTGTTGACAACCGGAAAGTGCCCAGACATACTTCAAATGAACCATTGATAACCAATTGATAACACCCACGACTTTCGAATTAATTGACAACAACAAAAAACAATAATTTAAAATATACTAGCGAAAAGAAAAAAACGGTAATAATATTAAATCCAGTAATTAAAATCATCAAGTGGCAAAACAGATTGACAGCAAACAACATGTCCAAAATATTTTAGATGTTGGACGAATGACGCATTCCTGATTAATTTCGAGTTGGAAAATATTGAGTTTCTAATCTTTAAGATTTGTCAAATCATATTTCCAAAAATATAAACATAAAGGAAAGTTTTTTTTTTTAAATACAAGAAACGCAAAATGCATTTCTCAAAATAAATAAATGAGTATAAAAAATATAAAAATAATGAGTATGTTTTCTATACTCTATTTATAAAATTAAAATGAAATAATGTATGAATAGATTTTAAATATATATTGCGAAAGCAAAAATTTTAATTTATTTAAATATTCATAATTTATATCATATTTATGTTGTATTATATATTTATTTTATTTATTTATTTTATTAATTTTTTTATTTTTTTTATTTTATTAATTCAATGTGTTATTGTATTATATATACATATATATATTTCTTACAATTTTCATCATGACGAATTAAAATTTCGATATGGCAAAGGCAGCATGCCCCATTTATTTTAGTGTAACATAAGGCATGAGTAATTTACACATTTTGTGACAGCCTATCAAACAGATCATGGCCAATTTTCAAGATGACACACGCGCCCGAAACAACTGGAAAACTGAATCATTACCGTGGGTAATCTGATGTGTTTATATAAAGTAGAATACATATGTATGATTATGAAAATGTATAGGATTGTGAGCAAATTTAGCGAATGTCCGTGGATGTGGGTGGCGGAAGCTGCTGTGCATGCGAACTAGTCGTGTGTAGCCTAGGAGCTTAACAGATAAATCCATATACTCTACTCTAGTATAAATAAAATGCTAAAAATAGGAAATGCCAGAATACAGATAATGGGGCAAAGGCTGCCAAAGGCTTCAAGAATGTGTGATAAAGCATGAAGAGCGAACGCAGAAATTTTCCACGAAGCTGGCAAATCTCACATATCGAAAGTGAGAGTAGATCCACAGTCTGTGTGTGTGTGTGTGTGCGTGTATGTGACGCAGCAAACGAGTATACGCTATAAAGATATCTAGACGCAACGAGATTTGGACTTTGTAGCCAATTGATGGCAGCTGATGCATTGGCAGACGCTCGATAGACACTCGACCGGCCATGCCCGGCGGCCACATTCAGTTGATATTTTAATTGAAAAGCACATGTATACGCTGCGATATATTTCAATACACTGAGCGAAATCAAATCAAAATGCGAATCAATTCTTTTGGTAAATGAAAACTGCTTCACATGAAATGAGAAGGGCTTTCCTCTTAACTTCAAGCTACGTTCATTGGGGTAACTTAACTATAGCAACCAACATCATCTTATTCATTAGCTCAGCAGTTTATGAACTACTCAGCTCATTTAGTGGGTCATGAACGTTCGCATTCTCTCATATCTGTTCTTACTCATAATTGTTCATTTTTGTCTCGTGTTTCTCTTCTGCATTCTTTATATTCTCTATTGTCCATCTTCTGGCACGAGATTTTTTTAAATCCCAAATTTTTTCTCTTAGTGTAGTTTTCTGTTGTTTTTTTTTTTTTCGACTACATAATGCCAAAGTCCATTTACGAGTCATGTGCCAGACGTGTGAACAAAGCGCCAACCGTAACCCAAAAAAAAAACCGTAAAAAAAAAAAAAAAAAGAACCTCAAGAACAAGAATTGTAGAGCAATTCGTGTGGGAAATGCGTTTGCGCTTAATTTGTTTCAATTTCAATTACAATGCGCTGCAAATCAATTGAAACTTCTTCTTCTTCTTCCTCACCCTTCACTGCTCACGCGTGCAGCTCGTGCTGCCAGTTGCTCAATGTTGTCCAGAGTGTTTCATTTCCTTAAGCTCATCTATTTTCCCAATTTAATTGAGGTCTCCGGAGATGTGATCGATGACGTTCGCTCTGTTTGGCAGCAGGTGACATGCACAAGTCTTGATTAAAAATAAACCTCTAAAAATAAACCTCTATTCGCCAACCAAGGAAATCTGTGCGTAATTTCGTATTATTATATGACCGCTAATTGCTAGATATATCTTTATACATATGATATAGACACAGCATATACCTATGCACATAGATATAATATAGCTATATATTTTTTTGGCAGCACTATAAACGATAACGACGACCGAATCGTGTGGATATTCATGCAAGAGATAGACCAAATTCGTGAATACTTAAATATATGTATATATATAAGAATTTGTATGTATATGCATACGTTGATACTAATTGAAAGTATAAATATTTGCGAGTCACTAGGCCTATCAAAGCTGCCGCTGAGATACTCGCCTTTGCTTTTGTTGTCGTTGTTGTTGTTGTTGTTGTTTTTGAGCTTCTGTGTGGCACGAGTTTAATTTCCAGGAAATCAATAAAGAAAGCAACGAGAACACATCACTACACACTAGATTTGAAATCAGAATACTGAATTTGGCTGCAGATTTGATTTGTCAAAACTGGCTACAAATTAGCAACGACTTCGATCGTACCTACGAGAATATTTGCTCAAAGCCAAGCAACCATGGGGATTTGGTAGCAAAGAAATTGAATTCTATTTAAGATAAGTCTGATACCACAAAATCTTTGTAATGATCAGTTCTTGGAGAATATTTAAAATTAGATTCTCTAGATATCATATATTAAGAAAGATTAAACTAATGGGAATGATGATGGATGATGGGAATGATGTACTAGTGTGAGAGCTCTTATTCGGTACATTCAGTAGGTAGTAGATAACGATTTTCAAGTCTAGGATTTTTAAAATATCAAAAGAATCTACTAAGGAAGTAGATAAACTTAACTAACTCCTTAAGAATAGTTAATGTTATCTGATTTTTTAAAAATTAAATTAAATAATATCTATCTTTCTAAAACTGTTTTCTATTTTTGGTTCTTCCTCTTATAATATGATTATTTTGTCCCTCTGTCTGCACTTTTTTTCTCTTAATTATTTTTTGTGCCTCTTACTTGCTCTATGTTTCTTCTTCTCTCTGCCTTTCGTCATCTTACTCTGTCTCCTCCACTGTCTGTCTCTCTCTCTCTCTGTCTTTACTCTACTCCTAATTATATTATATATTTGACATTATCATACGAATTGAAATAGTTGATAATCAAACATAAGTGTTAGAACCTGACATCTAATGAATTGATAAGCGGGCCCCATCGAAAACTGAAGTCAAATGAATTTTCACGCAATGATAAGCGAAATTATGGAATATACGTTTTTTGATTGCCCCTTGAAGTGTGTTTGGCAATTACCTAATAATCTATCAGTCTTTATTATGATCTAGGCACATAGTGCAACAAACGAATACCTCTTATATTTCAAAAATAAAGATGTTCATTAGAGATCAAATTCATGATTCGCGAAAACCGATTTACCCAAGACCTTGCTAGTTTTATTTTTTTATTTAATTTTTTTTTTTTAATTTTTTTTTTTTTTTGTGAGCGACATCTGTGCATACCCTTCTGGTTAATCGTTACAGGGTATAATGAATCACACTTCATTTTAACACAGACTAATTACTACTACCAAATTATCAGTTTCTAGAAAGTTGAAGTCCGCGATACAATCAACAACAAATTGGCACAATGATTAAAAAATTGGCATGGCCCTCACGATCAAGAATCCGATTATCATCAACGAATTATAAAAATTAAAAAAATTGAGAAACAAAAAATAAAAAAGCAATAAAGTTAATAGCCGAGCAAAACAAAACAGCTAATATATGTATGTATATATAGAGCATACATACATACAGATGTACATAAGAAATTATAGCAATACAATCCAAGTCACTAGGCAAATTCTATGCACGTGTCGCTGAGTCCTGAAAACAAATAATATGATAATCAGTCATAGAAAAAAGCTAAATGTCTTACCATATTTCCATATAAATAATAGAACATTTCACCTCAAGGGCAAGCCATACAATAAATATATATCGCTAAGTCTTTAAATATATCCATTTATTTATTTTTGTTTTTATCCATTCAACTATCTGTAGGTCAGTTGAATGATGAACCAATTTCAAAACATTTTGATTCTAAAAAAAATGTAGATCTTCCTCCCACTTGCCACGTCACCAAGTCGTGTATATATAAAGCATTTTTGGTCAACCTATAGAGTCGAGAGATAGTGAGAATACATTTGATTGCCCACACTTCATACATATACCATCATAATTAATCCCAAAAATTTATCAGACTGTTGCACATACTACATATTTCAGATATAAAATCTCAGACTAGCAGACGTACAAAACCTATATGCTCTCTTATGTTCACGGGCGAATACAATGACTGTACGATAAAAACGTAGCCAATTGGTCAAATCTAATCTAACCAATCCTCGATCTGGTTCAATGCAGACAAGCTAAAAGTATAAACAAACAGAGATAGTCTGCCGCTCAACAGCCCGCGGCCCCTGCTCTGGCCAATACTTTCACTTTTTATTATTAAATGCGTGTGTTCGTTTATTTATTTGTTGTCTGAGGCCTCAATTCCACCTGGCTTGTGCCGCTAAATCTTATCAGCAGGCAGCACAAGTTCATGTTCAAGCGATAAGGGCTGCGTGCTTTAGCTGCGTATTTTAGGTTCTCCTACTCAGCTCACTTGCTATCTCACTCATACATACCCCTTCTTTCTATCTCTCAGTTGTCTGTCTGTGTAGCTTCTTCTCTCTCGCTCGCTCTCCCACTCTCTCGATCAGCCTTTAGCAGGGGAATTTTTCCGGACATGCGGCAAAAGTCTGTGACAAGGCGCATTTGGCACAGATCTTAGATATAAGCTCAATTAGCTTTATTGAGACATAAAAACAGAAATCATGGCATTGGACTATGTTACATGCATGAACGCTTGCCTGATAACAACGTGATTCGGCACACAATCACAAGTATATTAATTATAAATATATACTTGAGTGTGTCACAAGTATATTCATAATAAATATTGTATATACTCGAGTGAGTGGAAGAAAGACGGAGTCTAATCATGCCCATGCTTTCAATTCCAGTTTCTGATTAAGAGTTAGCTGATGTTTCTATAAAGAAGGAAGGATCTGGATGAATTTGTAAATATATTCGTATTTCATAATTATTTCATTATGTAATATATAATATATATTTCAGATAGAAACTTTGATATTACAAACTTAATTAATATTTGTTTCAATTTTACTCCAACTGATGGCTGCACAAATTTGTAAACGTAAACAAAAATAGGATAAGATATGATAAGAATAAGAGAATAGATATACCTTCAAAGTAACAAATATACTATATATATATATAATTAAAACAAAAACTTAGTCGTATATATTTTTAATCAATTTTACCACAGATATTAAGTGGTTACCTTGCCCTAGTTAACCTTCATCGATTATTTTTATACTTTGCCGAATTGAGAATTTCGCCAATGATACGAATATTCCTAGTAGTAGTAATACTAATACATATATACTGATATAATGCCCTATTATATATTATAATATACGAAATAATATATAAAATTTTAATCTTCTAAACTTAAAAAGTAGCATATAATAATTATATACTCGAAAGTAAAAATAACCTATCAATTCATTATGAAACATGTTTTCAGCAGGGACCGCAAATCAGAGTTATGATTTAAAAAAAAAAAAAAAGTGGCTCCGAAGAAGCCCCAAGAAGAGAGGGGAAAACACACATAGGTTATTTTTTACGGCAAATTAAAAAAAAAAAAAAAAAAAAAAAAAAGAATAAACTTTTATTTGCAATTTTTTGTATCGAAATTATTTTTAATTATTACAATAATTTATATGACTAACATAAAAAGTAATTATTACAAATCAATTTTTATATAAAAATCAAATCAATTCTTAAAATACAAATACAAAAATTAAAAATACAAATTAAAAATAAAAGTTATGGCTTAACTTTTATTATACAAATTAAATAGAAATATCTCTTGAAGCAAAGGAGCTATATCATATATTTTTAAATTACTCAAAAAATAATTCCTATTTTTTAATTTTTTGCTATAATTTTCAGTATAAATACAAATCGCAACACAATTTTATTATTTGTAATACTTTTCACTTTATTCTCATTCGTCATGTTTTTCTTTTTTTAATTATCGTTTTACTTTACGCTTTTTATATTAATATTATTAATATTATATTATTTTTTACATATTATAATATAAATCATATTTTTTTCAGTAATCCACCTGTTTCTGTTTTGTTTTTTTTTTTTTTTGTATTAATCTTAAGTTTGTTTTAATTGTGTTATTTAAGTATTACGATTTCACTTGTATTTTCGTTTCATTATAATTAGAGTAATGAGCAATTTTTTATATTAATTAGAATTAATTATTTAAGTATGCATTTTAATCTTAATAGTTAAGTTCTCCAATTCTGATATTTTGTTGTGTTTCTTCTTTATAGTTATTAAACTATTATTAGGTGAAATTCTTTGTAGACTTTTCATACAAAATAACAAAAGCTTTTTGTATATATATATATGTGTGTATGTGTATGTATGTAAGTATGTGTTGTTGTGGGCGCATGTATGTGTGGCGTGTTCGTTGGGTGTCATAAATATATTACATATATCTTCTTTTTTTTTTTTTTGTATGAAAGAAATAAAAAATTCTTTGTTTTCTCTTTGAAGCTGTTCAAAAAATTGAAATCTTTAATGTTCTTTTGGAATATACAGTTAAATATATATTAGATATATATATTTTTTATATATATACTTTAAATGGTTTTACGTTATGCATTAATCATGTAATATTTCAATTTCAGTTTTCAATTCGTGACAAATTTAATGAAACAACAGTTTATCTCACATATTAAAAGTTGTTTTCAAATGCTTTAACAACAATAACAGAATTAATGCATTTCATATGTTTGTTCGTCTTCCATACTTGTTATATATTTATTATTATTTTTGACTGATTTAACTTTCGGAATTTACATATAGAATTTTGCAATAAGTTTTCTAATTATTTTCATTTCCCACTTTAATATGTTATGTATGTATGCGTAGTTGGAAATCCAATTATTTTTTTCGATCTCTTAACATAAAATTTGCAAACAAAGAAAACTAATAAACATAAAATGGATTTTCTTTTTAGGAGAACTTGAAGAATCGGGTTTGATTTGGATTTTCTTTTGGTATGCATGTAGGATATATGTAAGTATATTTTATATAAATGGTTTTCCATATAGAAAGTTGCTTGTATATAGGGTTTATAGAGAGCAAAAGTATGGTATTATAATTATAGCGTTCCGTATTTTGTGTGTCGTATTTTTTGTTTTGGTTATTTTTTTTTTTTTTTTTTTTTTTTTTTGTATTTTGTTTATTTTTATATATAGCAAAAAGCACGATTTCCAAAAAGCAAAAATCGCATTGTCAAAAATTTGATTTAATTCGTAAGTTAATAATGGTAGTTCCTCTTTATCATATACATATACATACATGTATTCATTCCATTTAGACCAATAATGTGTGTAATTCTTGCATTATTCATATCAGTTTATTATGAATATATGTAATATATGGCTTTAGAAAATTATGGACTACACATACAAACATTATTAAATTTCTTTTCTTTGTTTTCTCCTTTATAAAAATAAACAAACATAGAAAATGTTTTTATGTATTTTGCAAAAGTTTTTAATTTTTAATATTTTTTTTTTTTTTTTGTTGATATGGAATTTTTTTAAGTACAAATACATAAATATAGGTACTATATAAGTATTTTATTAGTTCTTTTGTTATTAATTTATTTAGTTTCTTTTGTTTCATTTATGTGAAAGAATTTAAATGCAGTTTTACAGTGAATTACAGAGAGAGATAGAAGAAGGAGAGGGGGAGTAGAGTAATCTGAAGTATATATTTATCTTTGTTTATGGTTAAAAACAAATCATTGTATGCATGCTTTATATTTAAATACGCGCGATTTGGCCTACCAGGTATACTCGTACATTAACTAGTTAAGAATTATAACTCAACACGCGCTGCAAAACTCTCTGCTACAAACATCAGTCAATGTCAATACAATCACACAAACTCATACACACACGCACAGATACACACACACACACACACACACACACACACGCACATCCATATATGCATTCACACATTCACACACACACGCATGCACTGTCAACTGCTCTCACATTACGCATACGCACGGTTGTACAACTCTCTTGCAACATATAAACGAATTTGTTTAACAAACAGCTCTTAACTTTTATCGACTTACAATTTCTATTTAGTATTTTATTTATATATGTTTGTTAATATTACAATTATATATAAATGTGAGTGTGTGTGTGTTGGGCTAATATTTTGTCTAATGCAAAACTCTGCTGTGATTTCATTTGGTTGCTGCTTTAACTTCGTTCGATGTTGCTCGCACATTTACCTTTAGAACCGATCTCAGCTTGTATCTAACTATATTTGTTTAGTTATTTACTATATGCTTAAAACTAAATGTTTAAGAATCGTTCAATTATTTACTTTACTTGATTTTTGTTATATATTATGAATATATTTCTTGTGTTATTTTTTTTTCTTGCTATTTTATGTCAGCTTTTAGCTGGCAGCAAAATGAGCCAAACATTTAAATTCTTTATGCATGGTTAATGATTTTTTTCGTTTTGTTCTATACGTTAAATATTAAATATATATATTTATAGTTAATTAGTAGTTATTAAGTCATAAATTTAATATTTTTGTTGTTTTTTATTTTTGTTTTTGCTTTAAGTATTTGTAATGGAAGACATTTTTTATACAAGTTTAAGACACAGAAAATATTTTTTTTTCATTTTATATGTATGAGTGTGTATATGTGTGTGCTCATGTGAGTATATATATGTATGTTAACATGTGTGTGTGTGTGTGTGTGTGTTGAAAAAGTTGTTTAAATAGTTATTACTTTTGTTTTTCATTTTTGTTTGTTATTTGCTTTAGTAACTGGAACTCAACGTCTTTGCCAAATTAACAACGATATGTGAATTTCTAATTTATTTGAATAAGAAAAACAAAATTATATTAAATTAGTTAATGCTACGCACTCTTCGAATATTTAGTTGGATCTGCTCGAAAGCTCAAAGTAAAATATAAAATAATTCTTGTTTTTTCCTTTGGTTTTGCGATGGCTCTGCGGATTCATTTGCTTATATAATATTTGATACATATATGTATATATATACATACATATGTATGTGTCTAGTCAAAATGATGTTTTGTATAAAAATGTATATAAAATAAATTTCATTTTCTTTTGCAAAACTCATTTGTTACACGCATGCATATATGTTAATTAATTAATTTACTTAATATACATTATACATATACATATATATATATATGTATATATATACATATATGCATGCATGTATTTTATTTTTTTATTATTATTGTATTGCTGTTCAAAATTGGCTGCCATGCATATGTCTTCGATATGAACTGGTTTCGGTTGTTTTCATTTTTCAGTTTTGTTTTGTTTCTTTTTTCTGTTTTGGTATTTCAAGTCTTCTGTTTGTTCAGTGAATATGTTTTAATAATTTTCCTTGTGTTTTGGTTTTTGTTGTTTTTGTTTTGTAAAATACATAATACTCGATATTTGTGCGTACGCAGTTAGTGCAAATCATTAATTTGGTTTACATTTTGGTTTTCTTTTGAATTATTGAATTAAATGTTTTCGGTAGGAATTTTGTTCTTTCAAATACTTTCTTTCACTTGCTATTTACATAAAACTGTCTATGTGATATTTTATTTTTAATTAATTTCGTTTTCCTCTTTGCTAATGAATAATTATTTTATTTTCTTCTTAGTTTTTGGAAAATGGTAAATAAATAAGTAAGGAAATAAGTTTCAATTTCTTGTTCTACAAATATTTGATTTAAATTGTGTTTTAGTTTTGCGTAACTAATATTTAGCTAATAATTACTTTTGTCTAATTGTCAATGGAAATATAGTTTGCTCTTTCATTTACTCTTTTTTTTTTTCTTTGCAAATTATTGTCTACAAACATATAGATATATATAGGTATATATATATATATTAACTTTTTACGCTTTTCAACTGTTTTTGTTTTTATTTTAATTGTTTGGCTTCGCTTTACGTCATTTTGGAATCCATTTGAAATTTCTTGCACTGCTCGTAAAAAAAGCCTTAACATATTCATACTGCTGCTTGTGCTTCGTTTTAATCCCTTTCCTTCTGCTCTTTACCAACTCCTCATTTCAGTTAGCTAGATTTAGTGCACGTATCACGCATTGGCTAGCACAAACGTCACGCTGACCATCAGCAGGTGCGCCGCAACGAGGGAGGCGGACATGTGCAGGAGAGTGCTGCCACGCCCACATTGCTGTATCTCAATCTCTTCGGGATGATAGTTGATGCACTTCTTGGGACGACGACGCGACTCCTGCTCCTGACTCTGGCGACGCGTGCTGCAGGCTCCTATTCATCAATAAATAAATTTAATTAATACATTAACCAGCACCAAATTAAGATAAATCGGAAAACTTGACTCACCCACAATGCCCGACTCTTCCATGGGCTCAATGTCCAACTGCTTGGAGCCACAAGGACACAAAGTGTCCACGACGAGCAATATTAGATTACTATGCGGAATCTTTTGCACACTAAACGGACGTTCACAGCCCGAAACATGGCAATTGGTAAGTTTACCCTGAATAAATTTAGGAATATAATATATAAAGTTAGAACAAATAATGTTTCATACTGAAATTGGACTAACACGACTAAAGAGCTAATGATATTAAAAGAATCGGCACTTAGATATGCCGTTCAACATTAAATATAATGAAAACGAGTGTTGTATAACGCTTAAAGCAGTTCAGCTTAATAATATGGAAATTACTATGAAACTTTAAAGTGCTTACACTTTGCTAAAATATTATCACATAATTGTCATGATTTAGAAATAATGTCATTTAAATGGAATCACATTCCTTAAACACATACATTATACAACTTCAGCCTTCATTGCTAATCTAACCCATAAACTCACCTTGAGTGGATTATTTTGGCCGCCTTGATTCAAGCGTTCCGGTTGCAACATATAAAGATCGGTGCGTAAATCGCAACGGCGCGCATTTTGCGGATCGGGCGCGAATCTGGGGCCGCTGTGTGGCCTATGTTGCTTGGGTGGCGGTGTCGTATATTCCTAAGATACAGAATGGATCAGTATTAGTATATGCATATCAGGCTAGCTAAACTTGAAGCACTCACCACATCAGCTGTGGTAAAGAATTCATCCATTTCTTGATCCACCGGCATGGTGTATTCATTGTCGAAATTCTCTTCATACTCGTCCGAATAGTTATTTTCCACAAAGACTACGTCCTCATTGTCGTATGTCTCATAATCGTCCTGTGGCCAGGCGCGCAACGAGGCCGGCATCAAGGCTAGCCAAGAAGCGCTCAATGCCACCAAGTGCTGCATAATCCAGCTGCCAAATCGATGGGGCTGCACATTGCCACCAGCTGCCGTATAGGGATTATCCGAGTCGGAGCAAACGCCTTGATAATCATTGACTGTAACGCGCTTGTATATGCGATCCTGTACTAGTGAATCCATAATGGTGCCATCGATTTGCCCAAAGAATTTGCCCGTATGCTCCATTTCCTCAGAGATGATCACAAAGCCACTATTGTCGAGCACATAACAATCGAGATTGTCCGAGGCACAGGTACGCTTACAGCCCGTCATGCCAGTGCACTGCGAATGCAGATTGAGATTATTAATAGTCTACATCCATTTGACAGAGTTAAACAAGTTGCCTTACAGCTGAGGTTATATTGATGAAGTGCTTGGCCAGAGAATCGTGCTGAAACTGCAGACCCACAACCCCGGCGGGTGCCTTGTGTCCGCGATGCTCCACGAATATGGCGTGCGAGGCGGTGACCAGAGTCGCATTCGATTTGATGGCATAGCCCGAACCAAAGGGCACGCTGTAGACAAAGCTGTCCGGTTCCACAGTGTGCTGATCGACGGCTCGCTTATACCACGACGAGTCCATGGCGCGCACATTGTCCTCGCTGAAGTGACTGTAAACAGGAAGTAGAGATGAGCTACGTTACAATATTTGATTACTCTGATCTACTTACGGCTCTGGCGTATCCTCGGGTCTCTTGATATGATCGATCCAGCGCAAGAGACCCGATCGTGTCGCCACAAAGGATGTTGCCACCACGAACTTCTGATAGCCTTGCCTGCATTGCAAAAAGATAACCAAACATATATTAGAAAACAAATATGGATAGTTCGATCGGCTACAACTAGCGACTGCAGAGCTATACATCATTTCAACAGGGATTAAGGCTCCGAGCGTTTTCCTTGTGCTGGTTCCTCAAAGCGTTTGCATTTCTCAATAACTACGTGACTTGATTTGATTAAACACTTTTCATTTACCTCTTCAAAATTGCCATCAATGTGGCGATTGGACTAAAAGTTTATTTTTTATTTTTTTGGTTTTTTTTTTTTTTTTGCATAAATTGTGCATTAAAATTATGTTATAAATTGCATTGTAAATTAAAGTTATAAAATTATTGATGTATTGCGGAAAGAATATAGATATATTTTTAATTATATTTGATTATAAAGAGAAAAGTTTTGGTGGATGCAATCGAAAATATTTGCATTTCAGAAAATAGAGTGGGGGAAATATATGCAAGAGAAAATTTTTGTTGTGCTTTAGTGTTTGAAAATAAGTTTTTAAAGAATCTCTACAAAATTTAAAGTATTCAAAAATATAATGCAACCCAAATTTAAGTTTTAGTCCAAATAAATAAATTACAATGAGCCAGAACTGTTAAGTATTTTAAACAGCTTAAACAAAATACTTAACCAATATTTAAAACGTTTAACAATAAAAAAACAACTTTTTAATTTTAAAATTCTAATTTTAAAAATGTTGATATATTTTTCAACTATTAACCCATAACGGAAAAAGAAATACAAAAATAAACCACAAATTTGTTGAAAAAATAAAAAGTTTTTAAAATAATAACAATCCAAATAATAAAAAATTTTTTTAAGTAATTAAATATTTCTATAACAAAAAATTAGTGAATTTAATTAAACAATAAAAAAATAAATAAATAATTTATAAAAATAATAACATATTTTTTTTATAAATGTGCTTTCACTACAAAAAACAAAATAAATAATAATAGTAACGAAAATAAAATCATAGACAAATATAAGCAGAACTCACTGTTTATCCTCCTTGCCATTGGAAGTGCTCGTCGTATTCCTGTCTAGACCATCGGTGACCATTGCATCGCGCACCAAGCTCTGAATGAGGGTTCGATCGCAGTAGTAGGGCTCCGCCTTGCGAGAACCTTGCACATTCAGATGCTGCGCACCAAAGTGGGCAGCACTCGGCGAGGTGCCGTGCAGGTTATGATGTGGCTGCGGCGACTTGGGTCGCACCTAAACAAGAGAGAAAATTAGATATAAATATAGGAATACAAACAGTATATAGTCGCATCGAGCTGGGATAGCTTACCGACATCCACTTCCAACCAGGGCGTCCGGCGCGTGCCAGAAAGTGCAATACCTGCTCCTCTGGCGACCCGAAGCTGGGCTCTTGATCGCGCGACGTATACTCGCCGGAGCTCTCACGCTCCTTCTCCAAATCGCTGACACTATTGTATTCGCAGTAGACCCAATCGGGATGTACGCGCCAATTGTCGCCCTTAAAGTATTCGGTAACTAAAAGGGAGAAGGGGAGATAAGTTAATCAAAGGGAAATAATAGCTGTGTATGGATTTATGCATACCATTGTTACGCGAGTGCCTAATCTCCTGTTGGGAGACCAACTCATGGCTGCCATACTTTTCGGGCAATACAATAGCTAGCGTAAAGGGCGTATCCTCGATGGGTCCATAGAAATAGCGATGGGTGCGCGTGGAGACGCGCTTCGACTCATCGTAATGGTTGAGCACTGTGAACTCTGTTTCACCCTCCTTGGGGCGAATCATGTCACCGCGCATCTACAAAGCAAAAAGAAATTAATTCGGTGATTACACTAGGTCTTCATTTAAAATTATTATATAATTTACCTCATTGAGCAGATTTTTGTTAATTTCGACCAACTCGTGATCGTTGCCAATTTCCGTTTCCGGCAGTTCCAACTCCGTAATGTCGACGGACGCGTATTTGGGTCGCAGCTGATCGATATACTGATTACCATCGCTCAGGGGTCGCAGATCGGGATGGTACAGCACACGCCCATTGTTATCGACGATAAACGAATATCCATTCGGTCCCAGCTTGTGCTGTGGTATCATCTTTCGTATCTCCTCAATGGGCACATCGGTGCCCACCACACCCAACAGATTTGCCACGCGCACCGAATGGTTTCGTCTATCGAAGACCGGAGTTGAAACTGTCGTCACTAAACGTCGCTGATACTCCGAATCTCTGCCCAGTCCACCAGATTTCCCAGCCACAAAGACAGGACTCCAGTGCACCGGATGATCCGCCTGGTACATTATCATGGGTCGCGCCATCACCAGCGCATAGTCAATCACCTTTCGTCGCGCCTCCTCGTAGTCATTGATTTGCACGAAGAATCCCTTGTTGGAGCACGCCATCTCATGCAAATTACTGCGACTGCCCGAATCACTGCCAATCAGGTATGTAAATATCCTGACGGGCATATGGGGCCAATTGTACTGCTTGATGATCTCCTTGTGCGATTCCGAAGTGCTCTCCGTAATCAGCATGATGGCCTGATTACATTGGCTGCCCGCTCCAGATTGATTATACTGTGAATACGAGAAGGATTATGTCACTAGATGATATGTCTGATAAGAAAATATCCTATGATTAATCTCTCATTTATATACATGTATATAACTAGAGAATCGATGTCCTGAATCTAGCTATATCTAATCAGTTTAAAATAGTTGATCTGGACATCTTTATCTACTTTTGTTCTATCTCTTCCATTAGATCACTCGCCATTCCATCCCTTCTCTCCTTACCTTATGCAGCAGACTGAAGGCATATTCCAGGCCCGCCGTAAAGTTCGCCGTATCCTGCAGCTTTACAGCTTTAACGGCCGACTTTATTTCCTGAATATTATCGGGCGTGGCGCGCACCATGCGATCCTTGAAGCAGGGCACAGGTGTCTTGACCACCTCCGAGAAGGTTATCAAGTTCACGTAGTCATCCTCGCCGAGTGTGTCCAGTATATTGAAAGCCGTAGCCGTGGCCAGATCAAACGATTTCTCCGACATGCTTGACGAGGCATCCAGCAGAATCATCTGAGCAGAAATTAAATATTAATCATGGAATAATTTTGTGTTTGATGCAAATCACTTACAATATCCTTGGGCGAGGATGCGGCCTGCACGAACCAGTTGTGTGTGCGAAAATCATGGATTAGCTTGCTGCCCTTGGAGCCCTCCGGTGGCCAGGCAGTGCCTGGGAAGCGTCGCAGGAAGCCCGAAGACGAGCCAAAGTATTGCCAGGACAATGCCGGATCTCGCTCCAAGTTATTCTGGAAGAGTGGATCCAAATGGGCGCTCCACTGCAATGCCGACTTCACGTCCGTCTCATCCAAATCGACGCCGTGCGGCACCAGAATCGAGCTTAGACTGAGATTTACCGGCAGACGCTCGAAGCGACGCATGAATCGTATGTCCATGTGACGCGCTCCGTCCGCCAATTTGCCATCGGCATTATACTCATTGATGCGCCTTGCATCGTAATGCTGCTGACTCAATTGCCCAGAATCTGAGTTGCTCTGACCATCCAATTCGGAGAGCGCCGCCTGCTCAGCCGAGTCCATCAAGCGCTGCAAGTAAACCAAATAGATGGCCGTTAATTTCACTGTCTATCTCTTCTCCTCACTCTCTCTCTGTATTTCTCGCTCTCTCTCTCTCTCTCTCTCTCTCAATCTATACTTTTCCACACGTTCATCAATCTGTTTAATTTGGCCCAACGAAAGTTTTTCAGCTTTACTTTGTGCAATTTATTCCCTAGAGGGCGCCTTAAATTGCACAAAGCGCTCGCAGTTCGATGAGCAGAGTTTACTTTTCTTCCCTCTCACTCTCTCGTTCTCTCTTTCACTTGCAGCTTGTCTCTCATTGAAAACTCTACTTACACAACTTTGTGCTCTCCATATTAATATACATATATACACGTGTGTGAGTGTATGTGTGTGCAGTGTAAGCAATTCAAAGTTCTTCGGATATTCGTCTGAATAATTCTCTAGTGCACAGTGTAAAATCCGTTTCAATTATTTATAATAATCATATATGGCTAGATCACCTAATAGTAATAATTTTATAAATTTTATTTATTTTGCAAATCAGAAAATATATTCTCTATTAAAGTTGCTGAAACTATTTTTGTTTTTGTCTAATTGTCCATCAATTTCTCTCTGTTTCTCTCGCTGATTATCTCTGTGTTCTTTTCAACTAAAAATTAACTTATAAAATGCCCTTTTGCTTAAGCTTTTTTCATTGCATTTTCAAGCAGTTGTCAACCACTGTGCGTTGTCTGAAGTCGAAGCAGCTTTTGCAACTTGGTGCACAAATTATTTTCACAAGTTTAACTTAGCTCTGTGTATGTATGTGTATGTGTGTGTGTGGGTATTTTCATAAGAAACAAACAAGAACTTTAGCTGCAGTGAAATTAGACTCGACTAGGATGAGGGCCAGGACGAACACCAGCAGCAGTAGCCAAAGTAGGCTGCGGATCAAGCAAAATGCAGGCTAACAAACACCTGCAGTCATAGACATTGGGCTAAAAACAGATGTTTGTAGTGGGAGGAGGGCAGCTCGTTCTCTACTAAACAAAAACAACAAAGACGCCGACTGCTTTTTACTTGGCTGGCTGCATCTGGAAGATGGAAGATGCTGCAGCTGCCAAGGACTCTAAGCAGCAAGGAGCTTCTGTGCAGTATGTGGGTGCATTTAAATAGTTCAAATATTCCTCTTTTTAGACTTTGAGCTACACTGCGAAAAACATACCTAGTTAAACTAATCTTAAAACGGAAATTTCAAAATTATACTAATTACACGTCTTTTAATGGATGATATGGATGAAAAATATATGAATATTAAATGAATTACATATTTAAATATGATACCTATGATCCTTTAATGGTCAAAGGTGCTCTCATTTCGATACCTTCAAGTATTTCCCTTATTTGCACTCATATGCTTAGCAAAGCAATTTCCATTAATCGCCTTAACCACACTTTCCACATCGAGCGCTTCAGTAAAAGCAATCTCGAAAAGAAGTAAAGAGAGTAAAAGCAGATAAGAACAACAAGGCCAAAAGCTGGCAAAAAAGACAGTGGAACTTAGCGTTGGGTCATTACGCGCTCAAATGGCACAAAGTAGCGCGTAAATACATGTAAACATAAGTATGTATATATGTACGTGCGCACATGAATACTCATATACACATCTGCTGAACGGTATTTGGCAATTGTCTGTAGTATGCAGTCAATGCTTGCATACCTACACACATACATTATATGGACCTATAAAATTATTTATTAAAAAATTAACTTACTTTTTAACAAATACTTTATAGATTTTAATGTACGTGAAGTCAGGCAGCGAAATATATGTATGTACGCAATAAATATTAAGTAGATATGTATATATTCCAAATTGTGGAGCCCAGGTACTCTCTCAGCTCAGAGCCAGCACTAATACAATGAAAACTTGGATCAGTCGCTCACTAACACAAAATGGCCTCTATCATTAGACCAATGCGCGCTTTCGATATACGCTCTCGATAGCTTACACTCTCTCAGCTCACGGCTGTTTGGATTCAAGCTGCTCTCCATATATTTTGTGGATTCTGTTTGAGCTTCTACACTCACAAATGTGTGTGTGTAACACACTCTGTTAACTAACAGAGTTATATAATTTCAGCTCTTTTACGCACATGCAAATATTATCCTCCCCTTTACGATCCACTCTTTTGTAAGAGAAGAAGTTACAAAGTAAACAATTAAAATGAGTGCATTAAGTTGTTACTGTTGCATCCAACATTCTTTTTCTTGATATAGAGGGAGAGGAAGGCACAACTTTCATTGCATAAACTTTGTCGTAGTTTAGGCGTAAATTTATTTGAAGTCTTCAAGTTTGGCAAAGGTGTTGACTATCAGCTAGTTGAATCATTAAAAAATAAACTCAAAGGAATTCAAAATTGAGTTTCAAGTGGAAAATTGAGAGTGAAAAAAGTCAAAAGGCAAAAATAAAATAAAAAATAAAAAAAAATCAATTTGATAAGTCGTTTAAAAAGTTTCAACTTCAATAAAAAGAGCTGAAAAGTGGACGAAAAAAAGTTTATGTGGAATCTCTGAAGCATTGAATAGTGCTTTGAGCATAACTGAGATAGTGAGTGTAAAAGAGAAACAGAGTGACGGAGAGGGAGCTAAAAGACAAAAAGAAAAGACAGAACGACTGTTCAACGTAACGCATTAATATTATTTAATTCTAATTGTGAATTGGCTCGTAAACGTTTTATTGAGATTTTTATATGTATTTTGAAATCCGTCTATATCATTCCTCCATCGTTTCCACTGTTTCGTTTTATTATATCTTATCTGTGCTTCATTTATAAGCGTTTCACCGGCTACTGAAAAGTGCGACTTTCCCAACCTTTATTAGGTTTATTTATAATAAAATTGAAAACTTTTCGACTAAACTTTTTTCGCAACATAACAAGAATATGTCGAATAGTGGCAAAACATGTGTATTCATAATTCGTCAGACATGTCCAGGATAACAACAACTTAACAAAAATAGTGTCAGACGACAAAAAAAAACATGCTTAACAAATTTGTCTTTTTGCTTTTACAATTTTATGCACTTATAACGCGAGATAGAAACATTTTTGCTAAGGTCGAGGTTGTTCTACAGAAAAGGATTGACTAGGCATACCCTGTACTCATTGATATGAATACGAAAAAATAACTACCAAGTTACATCTTAAATACATTTTGAATATTTAAAAAAAAATAAAATAGTTTTTAAAGGGCTGTAATAAATCAAAAGTTTGTTAAAGAATATAAATAATAGAAAAAATAAAAATACATAAAAATAAATAATAAAATATTTATAATAAAAATGTTTTTACAAATTATAAATATTGTACTTTAGAAGTTTCTTACAACTAAACTGCAACGGTTTTTACAGGGTATTCAACCAGTCAGTTGTGATCCGATTAAGGTACTAGCATTTTTTTTTATTGAGCAGCAGTTGCAGCTGCTGTCTGTCCGCCCGTTCGCCCGTCCAGCGGTCCCGAAGGCAGCTGTCGACATCTTAACATTCAAAAGCCAACAATGACAGCAGCAAAGGCGACTCGACTCGACTCGACTCGAATGTCAAAGCGCAGACGGAATTAGCAAAAAAGCAAAATGCAGCCACTTGCACGCAAGACATATGAAAAAGAGACAGGGAGAGGGAGGCACAAAGAGAGAGAGAGAGGACGAGAAGAAGAGAGGCAAAGCGCCGGTTGGCTAAAGAAAAGTGCGTGGCAAGTACTTGGGCGTTGGCTACAGCCAGCTGTGGCAGCAGCTGCAGCCTGAAAGTATGCAACACGAATGAAAACAGCAAACAGAGAGAGAGAGAGAGAGTTCACATTGACCATTTGCCAAGTCAACTGGCTGTCGGTGGCGTATGAGTGATATTTTTTTCACTTCTACTTGGCCTATACTCTAGCCGCTGATCGTTTAACCATATTGTATATTTTTATATATGTATTTATATATGCTTTTAAACAATATTTTAATTTATTTTAAAAAATTATTTTAAATATATATAAATGAAATATTTCTAACTATAAACTCTAATTCTAAAAATAAATAAAAGTTAATTTAAATTATAATTAAATTTTTAAATATATTTTCAGTTAAGTTTTCATATAGAATTCTCTTAATTTTAATTCAAACGTTGCTTTAATTACTTTCCTGAATAACAAACTACATATATAAGATATGGGTCAATTCACCCTTAGGTACAGTTTTTATAGTTCACTTAAATTTGTAAATGTTTTCTTTATATACATACATACAGCCAGTCAAACATAAGTGGACATATGTACATATATTTACATTCCCTTCGTTGCTTAGCAATATATTTTCCGTTTGAGTGCATGTGCCAAATGCTGAGGCAATAACTTGTTCAAGAAATTTATATTAGCTTCCACATTTTATTTGATTTTTTTTTTCTTTAGTCAAAGATTTGTTAAATATTTGCGTCTTTGGCAGAGCTTATGCCAACTTATTGGACTCGACTGTAAATGGGAAGTGGGCAATAAGGAGAATGTGCACTGCGACTTGTGACTCTTTTGACTGCAGTTGTTAAGCAGAGAATCAGACAGAATGGCAAGAACGACAGGCAAGCGAATATCAACTCCACACCTGGCAGCACACCTGTCGCAAGACACCCCCGCTGGCTGACTGTTTGCCTGGTGTAACGACTATTACAGACTCTACTGCACACGTCCACAAAGACACTCTCGTCTCTGCCGCTCTCCGTCTCTCAACCACTCTTCCACTCTCTATCTCTCACATTCACAGTTGATGTGGTTTACTTTAAGGATTATTAACGCATTTGGCTGTGGCGACTGCTTTTATGCATTGCCAGCAATGTGGATGCTTATCTAGTTCTCTACTTTTTCTCCCCATTTTTGTCTTTTTATTTTTTGTGTGTTTGCTTTAAGTCTGGACAACTTGCGCTGTGGTTTTTCCAGCTTATACAATGAAAATAAGTTTCACACTGCTTTCATTTTGACCAAGGTGAATTGCAAAGTTCACCTGTTATGTCTTATTTTCAGTTCATTTATAAACTTATTTTTTTCAATCTGGCAGGTATTTTAAGAGCATTTCAATCTGTTAATCATATGCTGATAAATGGGATTAACTTAAAATGTTAAGTTTACATTGCGCTGTTAAATTACTTCACTGTATTTCTTATTTCAGTCTGCTCTCTATTGACCTGTTTAGCTTGAAGGGCACTGCTAATATCATACTGCGCCCACTACTTCACTCTTTGCTTATTGCTCTACACCTCAACTTCAAATTAACTAGCATTGCATTACATTCCAATATGATCTGTTAGCTTACATTGCAATGGTACCTGTTTATTATTGCCTTACATTTACATATTTCATGCATATATGCACATATGCGCATACATATATAGACGAATGCAATATCGTTCAATTTATATATAATAAACACAAAATAAGCCAATTAAACTTGAATGTGCCAACATTTTCTGGCTGCTTGCCTGGCAAGTGGACCATGAGGGATACTTAAACGTCCAAGCATAACCACGCCCACGTCCACACCCACATGTACCTGCATATACATTCATATATATGTATGTACATATTTTAAATCAACAACAAACACATCAAAATTGCAGCGAGACAAATGTCAACTTATCAGAAGGGAGTGAAAGAGACGGACGAGCGAATGCTTTTAGTGTGAAGACATTTCTTTTTTCTACATGTTTCTATTTAAGAAATGCAGGCGACGAGCTAGAAGAGCTTTTCAATACAAGCTCAATAGAGAAGCCCAACAAGAACGAGCTAGCGAGAGAGTCACACACACACACACATATTCAATCCTTTTTGGTCCGCACTCAAACCTCCCACAATGTCAACGTCAAAGTGCAAGTGGCATTATAGCAAAGGAGTCAACAACAACAACGGCAACAACGATAGCAACACCAACAACAACAAGCATGATGACGAGCAGCCAAGCAGCAGAGCAGCAGCAGCGAGACGCAACAGAAAGCTGTGAGAAGCAGAGTCAGAGAATGACAGCCAACAAGCGGCTGAGAGTTTGAGTGAGAGTTCTGCCCACAGAGGGCGTCTCATTTAACAGAAAAGCAAAGAAAAAAGATAACATTATTAAACTAAAGACTGTAAAATACCCTGCAAAGGAAAACACATCAAATAAAAATTGAGGTCAAGAAGAATATATAAAACAAAAAACAAAATTAAGAAAACAAAAAAAATAAATAAATAAATAAAATACACGAAATAAATAAAAATATCAATTAAATCCACTTAAGGTACATTTTCTGAGTTCATGCCTTATATACCTCTTTGTTTTATTTCTGAATAGAGCATGATGGGAAAAAAACTGTAAAAGCATTGGCCATTAAATGCAATTTTAAAGTCAATTTAAACTTCGAACTTAACGCAAATAAAGCCTGTCAGCGACAGCAAGCTCTCTCCCTCTCGCTCCGACACTCATTCACTCAGCAACTATTAGCGTGTGTGGGTGAGGGGAAAGAGAGGGTAACTGCGGTTGCTCTCCACTCTCTCTCTCTCTCTCCCTCTCTCTCTCTCTCTCTAACACTCTGTTGCTAAACTATAACGGGCATATTGATAGCGCGCCGAGAAATTGAATTAGCAGCATTCACCACGTTGGCCACCACATCAAAAATTACGCATACGCTGCGTGTGACAGCACTGAGGAGAAAAGAACTGAACAGCAAAAGCAACTGCAAGTGTGTATGGCTGTATGTGTGCGTGTGAGCGAGTGAGTGTGAGGATGTATGTGCAGTTACCTTTATGTTTACAGGCAATTAGCATTTTAATGCCGCCAAGAGAGACAAAGGCCAACTGCAGGTGCCGAAGCGCACGACTACAATGATGATAATAATGATAATGATAATGCTGACGATGATGATGATGATGATGATAATGTTTATAATGGCAATGCTGCTGATGTGCTGCTGCAGCAACTGATGACGATGATGATGATGGAACGCGTGTGGGCGTGTGTGGCATTTGAGGGCAGCGCCACGCACGAATCGTTTCGTTTTTCATTATTTCTCATGTTCGACACGAGTGCAAATTGTTTGTGTGCAAAGTGTTTAAAGTGACGACTGCAAACGGGACTACAAGCTACAGAAGGAATTGAGTATGATGTGCACGGGTGTGCACGACTCAGAGAGACCCTTAACTCTGAATAACTATATAAATAATATAAATCGATTTGTTATACTCTATAAACGTCAAATCAATAAATAGACCAAAAGACATATTTGTTTTCTTCATATCTAGTCTACGGATTTGTAAATAGATAATAAACATAATATATTATACACTATATACTATTTATTTTACCATTTTTATTTCACATTCTTTTTGATCTATTTATTTGTTTTTCTTTTTATTATTTTAAATTTTGATTGTCAGCCTTCTTACTGTGTTCCTTTTTTAGCAAACTTCGTTTGATTATTGTTGCCTGTTGGCTCTCACATCCTGGTTGCGTTTTCGCAGCAAATATGGACAGATATGTGTGTGGGAGTGTGTATATATGTGCATGTTGTTGTTTTCTGTCACTATTTGCCATACGACGTCGTCGTCGTCATCGTCGTCCTTTCAATGGTCGATTGTGCGGGTGCCGCGTGTTGTGTTTAAATAATATCACGTATACGCGCCGTTGACAATGCCCTGTTTATGGGTCAGTTAAATGTTTGCCCCGACCTGTCCGTCTCTGTCTCTCTGTCTGTCCGTCCATTGGTTTGTGTAACGCGTGTTGACAAATAGATTTATAACGTGTTGTATGGACATACATATGCAGTTATATATATTTATATGTGAGTATAACATGCATAAATAGATAGATTGGTCAGCACTAATTATTTGATTGGTCTCACAGATTAGACGCACATTCATATTGAGTGTTCTACATTAGGTTTATACATATACATATACATATACGTTTAAATATATATTTTTAATGCATTGATAATGTTAAATTCGATTTACTGAAGCAGCAGATGGCCAAGAAAATGACAGCAGCAGCCACAATGCATTACGTTCTTTTAGCCTACAAATGCGCATAAAAAAGATAATAAAATAAATAAATGGGAGTGCCACACTTTGAGATACCCTGCTATTTATGGTTAAATAACTTCCTGCTAGTGAAAATAAAATGAAGATCCCCTCATATTAATACATCCAACAGTAGTCTAAACAATTGTATAAAGCAATATTTGTGTCAGTGCACGGTTTAAAAGTCGCTAAAGCCATAAAGAAGCACTTTTCAAGAGATGAGCTGATTACTGTTGACTGTCAACAAATTTAATTATTATTATTTGTTTACACATTTAATAACTCACTTTTTTTAAACAAATCTCTCACATTTATTTTATTTATTTATTTATATTTTTTTTTTTTTTGCACAAATATATTGTTATGTATATATATACTGTTATTCATATATATTTATACATTTTGCTGCTCTTAGCCTCTATGCATCCGCTGCACGCAATCGAATTGCGATTGCAAATTGTGAAGATCCAAGATCAGATTTCCATTCTTGGTATAGAAGCCCTCATTGCAGGCGGGCTTGCTGTAGACCACCGTCAGGCACAGGACAACCAGCACCAGGACATAGAAAACGAGCGTCATCGAGCGTAGAAGCATGTTGTATATTGTCTTAATGTTTAGTAAGTACTAAATGACTAAAGCGATGGCTCGCAATTTAATATAAAGAAATGTGCTAAGCTGACCCCAAGCCTAATCACTGCAGGGAGAATCCCAGAATCAAGTTTCGTATTATAAGCAGACAGATTAACATACAAGCCGAGATTCTATTAATAAATATGCATGCATATATACATATACATATGTGTATATACAATAATCGAATACACATTAGCTGCACGAAGCTGTTATATGTATATGGAATTGCATTTGCCAATATTTGCATATTTGTGAACACAAGTTACATTTTCTCATACAGTTTTGATATGTTTATCTCTCTATAGATTGTTTTTATACTCAAGCATTGAATCACAAGATTTGAGCGAGTTCGTAAAGCATGACAGCAGTTACGCATTCATTTATTTTACAGAATAGTCAGTAAAATTACAATCAATGGTGTTAAAAAATAAATAAATAAATTTAAAAAAACGTAAAACCTAATTTATATCTATTATGTATATATATATACATATATGTTTATTTATTTACATACTCAAGAGTAATTAATACCCTATAATATGATAATTTAATATCAGCAGCTTTTTAGATTATTGATAACATTTGAACTATTCAACAAATATTTGACATTTGCAAATAAATAATTGCGATTAAGTAGTTCGTTGATAGAAATAAATTAGTTTTTATAAGTAGATTACGAATATGGCATTTATGTGTATTCTACGAAGATATATAAAGAACATAAAGTAAACAAAATGCTAAAATGGTATAGTGAATATCAAGTGGTTGTAATAAAATGATGTTTATTTGCGACTTTTTATAACATTCACAAGCCAACTGAACGTCGACGTGAATATAGACAGCGCAATATAATAGCATGTCTGAATGTCGACAAAGTGCATTCTTACATAGTATTTTGTATTTCCCATCAGTTGCACAATAGCTCAGAATTTCATTGAGTCAGTCAACTTAAGTGATTAAATCAGCAAATGAATATTGTGAATTGCAAAGTGAGCAACACAGCCTCAGCTAATATCAGTCTAAGCGATTGAAACGTTCCTAACAAGTGAGATCTCAACGCTTTCCAGCACATTACTTTACTGAATATCGACATAGTACGACTTAGAGCTATCAAAGTGGATGTCAAAAAAGTGAATAACGACTGAGTGAAGTCCTACAGGCTATCTGAATATCAACATAGTGAATAACGATATAGTGAATACCAACATAGTGAATATCACCAGAATGAACACCAACACAGTGAATATTGACAAAATGAATATCGACATTGTGTTTTTCTCAACCTTTTGGTTCAGTTGCACAAAAATTCAAAATTTAATTGAGTTAACTTCAAATAGAGTAATGTGATGTTGAATATTTCCAAGGGAGCAATAAAATAGCTAATCATGTGCTTTACAATGTAAATTAGCATGAGCCAAAATCAATGATTAAATAATTTAATTATATATTAATATATATTTATAACTATGTTTATCTATTTTCCGGCATCGACTAATAATTTTGACAAAAAAAAAAAACTAAAACTAACATATTTTCCGGCATCGACTAATGATTTAGACAGAATATGAGAGAGTGAGTGAATATGAGAGAGGCGTGGTCACGTCACTGCACTTTTGCAAAAAGTTACGAATCTTTCTACTGGAAATGCTTATCAGTCTGCCTGATTATGTGCATGTGTGTCTATCAGTGCGCGTATATATTACTGTGGTCAATCATATATTTGTTTTTCTAAACAACAATAGAAGCAGCAGCAAAAATGTCGCTACAGATTTCCGGTTTGTGAGTTTTAGGTTTTCCTCAAACGAGTTTCGTAAGATTTTTCTCGAGATGCAAGAAGATCTACCGAAACTGGAAATACATGAAGGCGAATGTATTTAAATAATAAGTGAAATAAATTATATAAAAGATATATTGTATAAAAGGTTTACCACCTGGATTGTCAATACGACTATATATTCAATCCATAGAGTTCAAGTATGTATAAGTCTGATCTTATATACCACTTTTTCCTTCACCGTCTACAGAGTATCTAGGTAGTCGCATAAATGCTATTGAAATTAGTTTATTTGTGCCTGTTGTTTGGCTTTTGGCTGTTTTTGATGTAAATGCTTGTTGTTGTTGTTCGTGTGGGTTGATTTTTAATTAATGGTGCTTCGTATGCGTTTTGCGTCTGGGCCAAAAACTTCCGGGCTGCAGGACAACAGAGCAAGAACGGCAGCTGTGCTGCCCATACACAAATACACATACCCACGCACACACACTAATACATATAAGTTTGCATGTGTGTGTGTGTGTGGGTGCGTGTGTTTGGATTGGCCATAAGGAGCGGAAGCAGCGGCCGTTGCGTCCGCCAAATAAACCCACAAAAATAAGAGAAAACACGAAAAAAAAAAAAGCAAAACAAAATTAAATCGATATTTTCCGGAAATCATAAAAAATTATTTATGTATACCCACGCACATGAGCGCAACATGGACCAGGGCATGGGACACACTATTTGTACTTATATTTAAATAAATATTAACAATTATATAAATAAATAAATATAAGAGTGCTCTAAACTGCTCGATTAGGAGATAACCTGAACCCTGCAAAGAACTGATATTCCAATCGGGTATAGCAACGCCATAGCGAAGATAACCGGCTAGAAGACCCGCAAGAAACTGAGCATCGGCACGAGAGCAATGCGTTGGTATGGTCTATCAAAATCAATGAGAATGTCGCATTCGAAGGATAAATTTAATAAAAAATTAATCTTAATTAATATATTTTGTTGAAATATACAAATATTTAATTCTTTGCAACTCATTTGCCAATCACTCTCAAATAAAAACAAAGAAAGGGAAATAAATGAAATAAAAAATATGAAAAAAAAAATTAATTTAAAACATAAGGGAAGTGTAGCTTTATCGAATTACATGAAGTGAATAAATAAATGGTACAGTGGCTCAAAGGCTATAGAAAAGGCAATGCAACTGAATAAATAGCAAAGTTGTACAGCACAGTTACTCCTAAGCTTTTCTTTCTACTTATCAGTAATACATATAAATGCATACATACACATGTATGCATATGAAAATATAAATGTAATGTAATTGTCTTGATTGCAATATTTAATTTCATTGTCGCACATTATTAATGATGTCTGAGATGCTGTTTGTTAAATGAAAATGAAAGTGTTTGGCCAAATGAAAATCAATTCACTTCACTGACAAACAATTGAAAAGCAGACAGACAGAGAAAGAGAGAGAGAGAGAGAGAGAGACAAATAGAGGCAGACAGAACAAGATAGAGAAATATGAGGGTAAAGTTAAATAACCATAAAATAGCCCATTTCTAAGTACGACTCTGTCCAGATCCATTTCCAGTCAATACAAAAAGAAAAGCAAAAGCATAACAAATAGATGTGAAAACAAATTTACATGATAACTTATAGTATCGATGATTCTATACGTGTGCCAGCTATAGCCATTTTGTCATTTTCGATAGGTTCAAGCTGCAAGCACAGCGTAGGAGCAAAATGTCGCGCAATCGATTTCATCCGACTGCAACGTTATTTAAAGGCTACTGAAAATAAATTGAGTTTGATTTAATATGTAAAATGGTTTGAAGGTAAGAAAACTGATGAATTCCACTAGCTGACTGGCTGATGAATTGGATTACTTGACTTATTGAGTGACTACCTGAGTAACTATTGTCATTCAATGCCTGATTCAAGGAAGATCGGACTGTCTGACGATTTGATTGACTAAAATCCTATTTAACGATAAATCATTTGCAAAAAGTTTCAAATACAATTTAAGTAATTTTCTCAACTTTTTCCGCACCATTTTCACCAATGTGAGTCGCGACGCCTACAGCAAATTATCCGGACAGTAAACGAAGTCTATTGATACGCTGGACGGAGGCAGGCCACAAAGAGCAGGGCAAAGACCACAAATGCCGCAGAGGTTCATCCCGCCGGAGACGCGCGCGCACCCAGTTGGCCGAACCCGATGCCAGCTGGTCAACGCTACAACTGGGCAGTAATAGGCGTGGCAGGAGCAGTTACTGTGGCAGTAACAGTTACAGTTACAGTGACAGCAGCCGCAACAGCTGCGGGCGCCATCAAAACTTGTCCTTGTGGCTGGCGCACTTTAATTTCAATTTGTCGTTCCTCGTGCCACCACGGTCGACAACTGCTCAGTGCCTGAGATGTCGCCAATACCCTGTACTCAAAGCATAAATGGTATATGCACTTACAGACATCTAAAAAGGATTCGTATATCTATAGTATAAATGAATTTATCTATAGTACAATATATCCAATATACAGCAATTTCTTATATTTTTAGTGCCACATGGATCTGTGACTCTATGTCTAAGAAGCAGAATGAAGCAAATATGTTGGAAGCTATCTTTATAAGTGCGAAGCAGGGTATTCAGCAGCTGCAACTAGTTATTTACATTGAACAGGATTTCTAAACATGAACGCTATTTAAGACGGAAAAATGGTTTTGCATATATGATACACGGTATGTCGTAGTCGATCATTTGAATCAAAAGGGATTATAAGAATAATAATTCAAAAATGAGAATTATCTATATAGAAGCTAACCATGCACATTAAATAAAATTTTTAAAAGCACGGTATCAGCAATCGTGAATCGATCTTACGAATGAAAGAGATGTCATATTGGTAGCAACACGATATCGAATACAAAGTATCGATCGTGTATCCATAAGATGTATCACTCTAACCATATGGTCAGTGGATGTATCAAAAGAAAAACATCGTACTCATAAAGATATCGAAACATAAACATCGGTGTTGCAAAGTATCGAGTACTTATTTTTCATTTAGAGAAACGGTAGCTATGCAACATCATATCTAATCATATTATATCATTACGCAAATAATGAGCAGTAACTCCCAAATAACTCATTTTATCAATTCGTCATCTCGCCCAAATCATCACATGTTATTGCCGGGAGCTACATTTTTAAGTATGCTTTGACCTTTACAATGCATATAGTATAAAAATCATCCAATTGAGCTTTTAGCGTATCAACGTTTTTCTTTACTCGATACAACTCTAGAGATACTTGATAAGTACAAATATCAAATCCAAAATATTGATATCAGAAATATCGATTTTTTAATAAAATATTTAAAAAAAAAAGTAAATCTGAATATCAATGCTTTCAACAGAGCACAATTAGATACTGGATATTAAAATAATAAAGCAGGGAATCTACAAATCTGCCATTATTAATTCGTCAGATCACGAAATTGTCGAGCTCTTGGTATATTTATGTAATAAATTCTATAAACTGAGTATCTAACAGTCGTTCAACAAAATGCATTTAATAAGCACTTTTACTTGTTTTTATTGCTTTTATTGTTTTCTTGCTGTTGCTGTTGCTTTTGGGGCTGTTTTTGGCCCACGGCAATTTATTGTTTTCCACTTTACGCCAGTGTCCCACTGCGAAGCGGCTTCTTGTTGTTGTTTTCTCTGTCTGTATATATGTATTTACCTATATATATATATATATATATATATATGTGTTTGTGTAATGCTCTTAAATTTCCGAGTTCCTTGCCATTTTTCGCGTGCGCTTTGAGCTATTGAGCCACTTGTCAATTGTGGGCACTTACAGCTAAGTGGGCGTGGCCACAGGGGTTGCGGCGCTGAGAGGGCGAGAGGCGCATGGAGTAGGTAGATATTTCTTTATACCACTTACCATTACAGCGTTACGCTTGAAATCCATAAAGTTCTTCACCTCGGCCGCTAATTCACGCAGCAATATAATGCCATCCTTGCGCTTCACTTCGATGTCGTTGTCCTTAAAACGCTGCAAAGAGACAGCGAACAAGAGAAGAAGAAGAGAGTATGAAATAAGTATAAAAATAAATACGTTTGTCAATAAACTATGAAAATTTATATAGACTACGCACAGCATTTGGGGTAGTCCCGCAGCTGTGTGTGGATGGGTATGGATTGGAATGGGTGGGTCGGCAAAGGGTTATAAAAACTTTTCCATTTGCTGCTTTTATAATGTCCACGGCATAAAATTCAAATTTACTGCTGGCAGCGAGTCGCGCGTCTTGCCTCTTGAAAGTTGTTGTTATTAAACTGATTTTAATGTTGCTTTATTCATATAATAAGATTTTCATTGGCCAATTATTTCACTTAGTTGAGAGTTAAATTGCTTTGCCATGCCCCGGGGCACTTAGCATTCAGCTGAATAAGCAACCAAATCAAAGATAATTTTCTGCGTATTTTAGCTGAGAGGAACGTTTCGTAAGTTTCAAGCATTAAATTGCCCAAAAGTAATTGCGCAACGAGAACTCTGGATCACATTAGTAGGAATCGAGTCTGAGTAACTTTTATCAAATGAGACTTGCATAGAAAGGCGATAGAGTATTTTAATACTGTTAAATAGGAAGAAGAAAACGACATAGGTAAAGTATAGTAAAGTAAAGACAGATATAGATAGAGTGAGATGAAGACAAAGAACGGCGGGAGAATAACAGAAAGAGAATGAAAGAGAATGAAAGAGAGAAGAGAGAGAAGAGAGAGAGAGAGAGAGAGAGATAAAGCGAAATAATGAAATACACACTTTAAGAGAGCGAGAAAGCAACAGAGAGAAACATAGCGATAAACAGTAAGATAAAGGCTAGACTTTAACCCCGCCAGATATTCAGCTTATCATATTTCTATATCATTTAATACGTAATCAGAGTTCATTGACATTTTAGCTAAAAATATTCTTGGCGAAAATGTAAAAGTCAAAAGTCATCCGTGCGCCATTTGTTAATATCCGGCGGAAATGGATGAAAGAACGTTTTTCGTTACTTTCTTTTTACGTCCTTCGTTTTTCCATTTTCTGTTAAATGCAGCGAACATAATTTGGGCGTTTAAAATTCTCATGTTTGAATTAATAATGCGCTCAAAGACAGCACTCTGATTGCTACATGGATTTGTGCCACTTTTCTAGCTAACTGCAATTCACACATACACAGACAGGCATACACACACACACACGCTCGCTCAGTTGTATGACATTTTCTTTAGCGAACTAATGAATGCCTCAAAGAGTTTTCACAGTTTTAGTTTTGTGGCAGCACGAGCAGCATTTTGGCACCAACCGCAAATGTTTGCAGTGTCTCCAGTGGGTGTGTGTATATGCTCGAGCGTGTGTGTGTGTGTGTGTGCCCACAAAAAGCAGCGTCTGTTAGGTTCTTTGAATGCGTGTGTCTCAGCTCAGTCCCTACTGATGCTGCTGCTGCTGGCACTGAATCAGTTAAGAAAAGTTTTCTAATTAATTCGCTTGGGACATGTACATATATATATATATATATACCACACACACATACATAGATATAGAAATATGCTGCCAGTACGTTGATGATTACAAAATGCCGACGAAAATATAATTTAACTGACAGTTACTGCCCCTTTAGCCACGCCCACGCGCGCCCAGCTAATTGCATAGTTTTTCCTTTACTTTTCGGCTGTCATAAAATGCATTTGCAGCTCCAACTTACAGCTCAGAAAGAATGCTACACTTTTTCCTAGCTGCGAAAAAGAATGACTTGGAGAAAAAGCAAAGGCAGAAGAAGAATACGAAGAAGTAGAAGAAGAAAAATGTAAAAATCGAGCATGGGGGAAAACTCATCAAATCTCTTAGGAAAATGCCATTTTGCCCGGCGCCTTCGAACATTAAAACAAATGACAACACGTTTCAATGGAAAGATGATTATGTTTTCGCAATGAGATGTGTCTTAGTGTGTATCTATGTGTGTGTAGGTGGCAGGGGATGAGGCTGAGGCGTGGCAGCAGCACGTCAAATCAAAAGCAAAGCAAAATGTGTCAGACATTAACATGGCCACTAAATGCGTGTCTCGTTTAAGTGTGTGCGTGTGTGTGTGTGTGTGTGTGTGGAAAATGAAGCCAAACTTGAGTGAGCAAGAGAGACAGAGAAGAGGAGAGAGCGAGCAGGCAGGCACAACTGTCTGCTGTTCAACGGCATGTGAAATTTAATTAGACACATTAAGCAGCAAAGTGTTTTTTAAGAGCGAAATATACATCAAATATATATGTATATGTATATACATATACGTTTATATCACATGTCATTGGCATGAAAAGTCGTTAAGTAATTTCATCTATAAATAGTTGGCTAAATGAAATGGAAAAAGCCAAGTCTGAACGATTTTCCCTCTTAGTTAACTTATGCTGAACGTAAGCAGAAATGTACTCAAAATTGTCATTAAATTGTACTAAATTTAATTATAATTACATATAATAAAAATACATATATTAATTACAAATATATTAAGTTGAATAATGAAGAAAGAAAAAAGACCAGCTAAGAATCAAGCAACTTCAATGAAACGCCTTGCAGCACACTCAGCCCGAGCTAATGAACTTTAGGGAGCGGCATCCCGAGCCCATAAACACAGGGTATTTCCTATCACAACTTTAGTCATTATCATAGTACGAAAAGCCGCTACTTGCTATGACTCAGTTATCCACCTAGTGGCCTCATTGAAAAGTAGAATAATCTTTGCTGGAAATCTGAGAAATCACGCATATGCAACTATATTCTCTATGGCCTTCAGCTTAAGGCATCTAATTTGGAATTGCTCAAATACTTTAAACAAACTTTGATAATGAACAGCAGGTGATCTGCATAAATGAAAAGAAATAAACAAATAACAAATAGATAAACAATTTGATAATAAACACTTGCTCTATAAGTTCTCTATAAATATTTATGCTAATGCTAATGCTACCTGATACCCTGCTCTGGGTGTAAAAAATTGAAATACAAATTTTGGATTATGCCTCGATAAAATGAGATGAGATTTGAGAAATCGTACATATTCTAGCCAATCAATACTTTAAATACCCTACAGCATTAATTTACAGGGCATAAATGATCGAATTTCACCGATTTGCAATATAAAAGGCCAGCCATAAAAATATAGAAATGAGTTCTGCCAGAATGTCTGCGAAATACGTTTCTGTGCTTCTGTTTTTTGGATTCTTTGCTCTGTGTGTGTCATATAAATTATATCCAGTTATAACACCTGGTAAGTAGGTCTAAAGTATTATCGAAAAACATTTATTTAACAAAATTCCTGAAGATATTCCAGCCAACACGAACCTTACAACGGGCCCATTTGTTAGGATCGGAACTGGATATTACTTTTTCGAGTTAAACAACAAGAAAAACTGGTACGAAGCCTATGAAACATGTCGAACGATGAATGCTGAATTAATCACGATAGAAACTATCGAAGAATGGAACATTATCAATCGATATATTCGTGACACGAATATTGATTACTCCTACTGGACATCAGGCACAGATCTTGGTAAAGAGGGATACCACACATGGTTTTCGAGCGGAAAACCAATTAATATTAACATCTGGGATCCAGGAATGCCCAATAATGTCGACAACTTACAGCACTGTGATGAAATGGGCTGGAGGGATGGTGTTCGAAGTGGACTCAATGATCGTCAGTGTGAATTTTTGAATCGTTATATCTGCGAAGCTAAACAGCCTGTAACTGCCTCGTTTGTTCTCTGGTAATATTAATTTGGTCAAAATAAATAAACTAACGATACATGTATTGTTCATGAATGCAATGATTTGCGAATAATAAACAGGCAATAAACAAGTCAAAATATTTAGAAGAACTAAGAATTGAATTGAGATCGAAAAAGTTTGCAATAAACAAGTCAAAATATTTTGAAATGAAAATTCAATTTTGGCTGAGAAATATTTTGAATACAATTCACACAATACACGTGAGAAAGAACAAATTTACATCACACTGGATAGGAAATTAGGTAGGTATTCTCTCGATTTTTGTTATAAAATGCCTGACATATGGAAAGAATCTCATAAACGTAAAAGAAATTTTTGTGGAATACGTTTCATGTCTGAAAGTTTTCGGATTGTTTGCTCTAAGCATGGCATATAAATTACATCCAGTTATAACACCTGGTAAGTTTTCAAATTCGAATATATTGCAAACAGTTTCTACTAAAATCTATATATAGATATACCGGCCAATACGAATCTGACAACGGCTCCATTTGTTAGGATTGCTTACGGCTATTACTATTTAGAGGTGGAGAAACTCAAAAACTGGTTTGAAGCTTACGAAACTTGTTGTACGCTGGATGCTGAACTGATAACGATAGACTCTATTGAAGAATTGAATGATATCAATAGACATATTCGTGAGTGGCCAATTGAGTATTTGTACTGGACATCCGGCACGGATCAGGGAAAAGAAGGCACGCATATTTGGTTCTCCAACGGTGAGCCCATAAATAATGATGTTTGGATTGAAACACAGCCCGACAATGCTGATAATTTGGAACACTGTCACGAAATAACATATAAGGGTAAATTGACGGGAATAAACGATAGAAAATGTAATGAATCAAATCGCTATATCTGCGAATCACGAAAACCAGTAACTGCTTCATTTGTGCTTTGGTTATTATTAAAATGTATAGCGTTTAATTTTATGTTGCTAAGCTGTAAAGGTAAACAATTTTTAAAAAATGGAACGCAATTAAAACGGAAGAGAATATTACTTCAAAAATTTCATATATTATTAATATATTATTTTTTATATTATTTTAAATATTTAAATATTCAAATCATAGATAATAGCATAAAAAAAAAGAAGTAAATCACAAACACAATAGAGGCGAATCTATTGGAGAGTTGTGATGGAAAGTTAAAAAAAAATATATATATAAGAAATAAGTATTGAAAATTAAAAGCATGTCAAACAAGCTAACCGCAGCGGAAAAAAAAAATAAATAAAATATATATACATAAGTACATATATACATATATAAGAAAAGCTAACAGCAAGATGGTCGCGCCGATGGCCACGCCCACAAACCACGCACCCGCAACCGCACCCCCGCATCGGCCGCACAGCTTGCAACATTTTATAAAGCAATTTCCCCCGGCAGCAGCATCGAAATGCAATGCACGCCTGAAGGACATAAGCGCGCTGTTGCATGTATGCGTGTGTGTGTATGTGTGTGAGAGAGAGTGCTGGCAACAGTAAAAAAAAAAGGAACTACTATATACAATATGTATACAATATAAGTGGGCGGTGGGCGGTGGCAAGCTGGGCGGCTGGTTGGGTTAGGTGTGGCAACAGCAGCCATAGAAACTTTTTCATTTTGCGGTTGACTCTGGAATTTGAAAATGTTGCGCAAGAAGTCGCCTCGAAGGCTCAAACCCCATACGCAATGCTTCTACTGGCTGCCTGGCTGCCTGGCTGCCTCCTGCCTGCATGCGTGTGCAGTTGGCAGCAGCAGTAGCAGCAGCAGCATCAAACTTTAACTGGAGCAAGGACAGCGAGTAAGGTGCAGCTGCTCGAGAACAGCTCTCCAAAGTTGACATTCCTGAGCAGCGCTGAGCTTTACTTCTCGACTGAAGACTCCTGCTTGACTGCTGACTCCTGCCAGCAGCTGCTTAAATTCCAGCCCAAGTTAAGCAGCTTACGCATGCAGCATCCAGCATGCACCTGCCCCATCTGCCCCTCTGCCCATCACCTCACCTGCCAGCCAGCCAGCCAGCCAGCCAAGTCGAGGACTCACTTTTCAAGCGCCAACTCGCTCGCTCGCTTGCTTTGCAATGCGCTAATTAGATTTTAATGAAGATGTCGTCTGCTATGCAAGCCCCGGCCCCACACGGCTCCTGTTGCCTCTATCTTAGCATTTTAGCCAGCCTCCTCCCCAGCTTGGCTGCATTTCAGGCAACATTGTTAAGCTTTAACGCGCATGTTTTCATGTGCATTGAAGCGCAGCTTTCTTAACACGTTCTTTTACTTACAGCTCCTTTTCCATTCTTTAGCTGTTTCTCTCCTCTTCTTCTTCTTCTTATTTTCCTTTTTTTTATATATATTACCTTGGCTTTTATACGAGTTTATAGTTTGATTTTGATGTTGATGTTGATGTTGTTTTTGCCACAAAACTTTTAATTGGCATCGCTTTTTAATTGGCTGCACTTTCAACTTGTAATTGCAATTTTCAGATTCAGCTCGGATTTCCTTCTGCTTTTTTAATGAATAATTAAAACTGGAAAAACCTGGCTGAACTTTTATAAAAGCGTATATCGACTCATGATGCTCATGAATTGGAGAATATAATTATACAAATTCAATAAGTGCTTTTGACTATGTATTTCAAATATTATAGCTTAACTGTACAGTTCGGGAGTGTAAAATATATCTAAAGATATATCTACATTAAAGATTGTAACTTAACCCAACTTAAACATATCAAACCCTAACATTAATATAAGTAGGTTTATTTTATAATTTTTCTACATTTCAATTTGACTACAAATATTTGTATAATATTTTATATTTATATATATAGTTTTTTTTTTTATATATTTTTTGATTTGACGACAGCTCTAACCCTTAGTTAAGTGCAGTATTCATTTGGATTTCTCATGTTTTCCATGTGGAAATGTACATTTGCTGACAGATTGCTTGTGGGAAATGTAATATGCTTTTGGTGCCAGCGCTGGTCCCATAACACATTGATTAAATTAAATATTTAATTTGCTTTATATTTTCATTAAGAGTAGCAAAGGCACTGCAACTGTCTCTACCCTCACCCCAAGTCCCGAACCTATTTACATTTGTTTGCCGTATGGCCTAGTCGTAACTCTCCCCTCCCTTGCCCTATCTCTCTGTCTTGCCGAACTCTGCTCGTATGTCATACTCGCAATTTTCGCCACCAAACGACAACAACAGACTCAAATATTTGCATAGACAAGCACTGGCTCTGCTATAATATATACACACACACACATATACGCACGCATACATTTACAAATATATACATATACACATACATATATAGTGTTTACTGTGGCCTGATCCTCTGCCTCAACTTAAATGCATTCTCCAACTCCCTGGACCACAAAGGGCACAAAACTCATAGAGTTGAGTTAAACATTGGTAAAGTGGGTGTTGCCCATGGCCCCTACTTCTTATCCCCAATCCCTTTACACCCACCTCTTTCTTGGCACACCCCCTCTCAAGTGCGTTCGCATCCACGTTGTTTTCATCGTCGTCGTCGCCGTAGTCATGCCTTGATTTACGATTGGTCCCTTTACAGCCCACAACACTATACGGCCGCACACACTTAGTTAGCCAAACACGCACACACACACACACACACAGACATACACCCACCAACTCCAGAAGCATAGCCACAACCATTCTTAGCCCATTTTGGCCTTTAACAAGCGCTTTGTATTTGTCACCAAAAAGCCTACACATGCAACCAGCAGCTGCAGCAGCATGGGCGGCTGATGTTAAAGAGTGCAGAAGGGGCAGAGGAGGGTGCACAGCATGTAGGGGTTAACTAGCTGATAGCTGGGGTAGCTGCATTCCAGCTGGAGCTAGCATTTGCCCCAAAACAAATGGCTAACAATCTGCATTTTGGGTTACACCCCAAAAATTATAATTGCATAGAAAAGCAAACATTCACATAGACAAGAGAGAGAGAGAGAGTATGGGAGAGAGAGAGAAAGAGATAAGCACTCATATACAGACACTTTATGGTAAAATTTAAATATTTGTTTGCAGTTTAGCATCACAAAGACAATTGACTGGCAGTTCGCATGGCAAACATTCAATATTTGCTGTCGACAGATATAAAATTTAATATTTAAATTATTACAAGCTATATGAACTTTGAATACAAAATTTGCATTAGCTCAAAAATTATTTGAAACATAAATTTAAATGGCAAGTCAAGGAATAGAACGAATGATAATTAAATATTTTAAATATCTAAAAAGAATTTTTAAAAATAAAAATATATAATTTATATAATTTTAATTTTAATAATTTATATATACAAACATATAATTATTCAGTTTTAAACAAATTTTCATATTTAATTGAATATAGCATTTTTAATTTCCCAATTTGATTAATTTGTTCATTATTTTTGTATTTTCATTTCGTCTCTTTTCTTTTCTCATAGTGTATTTTCAAGAATAGAAAAATTAAAATTTAACAATATCAATATAATTTTGGGATTTGTTTTTAGTGTAGGATTTTTCAATCACTTCAATCAATATAAAAATACCAGCGAATGCACTTTCGTCGTCTCTCTCCCTCTCTTGTATCAGGTTTGCCACTGATTAAGTCTTTCGTGCCCTTAACTAACTAAATACTCGCTAGCACCCACACACACACACATAGACACACCGAGACACACCCGCAGGGCAATTGCAATCAAGTCAGCTTTCAGATAGGTTTACTTTTACCTTCAATAAGCGCCGAGTACAAACCCGAATGCCAAGTGCACAAAAAAGAAGCAGAAGGTGAGCATAAGTTGCAAGAAAAGCCAAATGTAAAAAAGAGAACAAAAAAGAAAGCGAACAAAATGGGAAGAAAAACGAGAGCACGCGCCGCTCTTCACATTTTCCTCAGTTAACAGTTAAAAAGTTTGTGTATTACGTGCAAAATGAGCGCACGCTTAAATTTATTTGCATGCGAATGCAGAAGAGAGACGAGCCAAATGGCTAGAACTACCAGAAGCAGCAGCAGTGGCAGCAGGCGAGGGTTAAGAAAAGCTATGCAAAGTGTAGAGGCCAACAAAATAAAGAAAAGTAAATAAACAACAAATACGCAAATGCCATTTCTGTTTTTTCCCCATTGTGTTTGCAATTTCGACTTGTATTCTGACCCATATTTCATTGCACTCGAGATAAAAGGCGAAGAAGTCGTCCAAAAAATGAAGAAGACGCAAGACATGTGCTGATAATGATCACAACAACAACAGCTATAATAACAACAGCAAAGCGCGACTTCATCATTCCCAACATCATCATCATCATCATCATCATCATTAGCAACACATCATCATTTGCCATCGATGTCTCGTTTCGTATCATCTCATCTCGTTTCGGCCCATTTCACCAAGACCCACATCTCGCATTCTCTCTCTATCTCTCTCTCACTCTGTCTCTCTCGCATAACGTATACGCTGCGTTGTCTGCCCGTAATTTTGTGCTACAGCACAAATGTGTGCTGTCGGACCAGGCCTCTGCCTATACCATGTTTATACAAATGTATGTATGTATATATATATGTGTGTGTGGGTTGTTTGAACTGTTCCTGGGGGTTACTATAACAAATCTATGTGGCTTGTAACGCAGCTGAGTAAATAGAATTCTAATGTCACACCATTCAATGTGAGTCTATAAGCGAGTGTGTGTGTGTGCCTGTGTGTGTGAGTGCGTGTGTGTCTGTTTATCTTTAAAAGACAAATTAAGAAAACTCTTGTTATTTTCAATTGAAATTGAATGTCTACAACGTTGATTATTTACAAAAAAAAAAGGTATTTAAAAACTTTATAAAAAATTTTAAAATATTAAAAAAATAAATAAATAAATAATTATAAAATTTACACTTTCATAGTAAACAACAACTTTAATTTTTAGATATTCCAAAAAATCAAAATTAGGATTTTTTCTGTTTTGCTAATATTTCCTCTTTCACTCTAGGTATATACGAAAGATTACTCTAAAAAAATGTTTTAAAATACAAATTCGACTTACGATATAGGTTATGTGATTGTAATTAATTTTATTTATTTATACTTTGAATTGTATAGATTTTCTATTTTTATAACATATTTAAATAATATGTAAATATTTTAACATTTTGCCATGCATTCTTTTTCTGCCTACTCTACTTTATGCGTGTATGTGAATATGTACATATATGTTTGTATGTGTGTGTGCTTGGTGTGTATCTGTCTGTCGAAACAACATATTTCATGGCTTAGGTAGATATTTTTTAGCTAGTCAGCGCAAAACGTAACGAAAAATAAAATAAATGAATATGCGCCACGCACAGGCATCCAAAAAACACACGCACACATACACAAACACACACACGCTTTCACATATATATATACAGCATCCTGTCAGCCATTTTTTTTTTTTTGTCCTTTGTGGCACTGGCATAGCTGAGCGTGTGCACTGCATTTGTTTTACATTTTATTATGCTACTTTAAAATGCCAAACAACAACTGGAAACAGCAACAACAACAACAAACATAACTTGAAAAAGAAAATGGAAAATGGCACATTTTCTTGTAGGTATCTTTTAATTCCTTATTTTGAGCTCTGCAAAACTTTTTGAAGGGCAACTGTCAGAAAATTTGGTAGAAAGTCGAGAATCTTTTCTTCATAATTGAATTGAATCGAATTAATATTGTCGCAATGTCACGTCAATACTTTTCATTTTCGTTGGCAGATTGCAAAGTTGGCCAAATATATATTTGGGTCAGAGCGCCTGTCAAATGGCTTAGGTCTCTCGCTTGGATTGGCCAGCAAACTTTCGATAATAAAAATCGAGTCTTTTCGCTGAGACATTTACGGGCATTTCGCATGCTTCTCTTATTTTTTCGGGTAATTTCCCTTTTGGAAAATATACACAAAAATAATAAAATTTATAATAGTAATAAATTAAATTAAATTAGAATAATAATAATAATACGTCAAAGTTAACATGATAAGGCAACTAGTCTGTGACTTCTCTAAAGAAAAAAAAAAACTATGCCAGGGCCTGGAAACAGAAATTGTGAAAGACAGTCTCGTAGAGTCTGCATATTCAGCTACCTTTATATGCTATATTCAAAGCTATATTAAAAGTTTTTCAATGAAGCACAAATTATTAAATTTATATGAATACACATATGTATATATTTATATATTAAAATAACGACGATATTTTAATATTTATATGATCTCTCTAAATAACGTTGGGTATGCATTGATTTTATTTGTGGAACTAAGCCTTTCCTTTATCAATATGCAAATACTAATCTATAAATCTGCAAAAATCCTACTATGCAGACTGTCCGACATGTCTGTCTGAATGCCTTTCAGCTGCTTTATCAATTATTTATCTAACAAAAACATAAAAAAGAAACGTTTCTCTTTTTATTTTATATTCTATTTTTTTTTTTTTTTTTTAGACATTTTTGAAGAGAACCCATGTCAGCAGTTGAGAATCCTTCGTTCCTTTTTGGCATGCCAATAATTTTTAAACACACACAATTTATTTGCGCTGCCAAAGAAACGCGTTAATGTTAAACAAGGCACAGACACACGGAGTCCACACACACATATACAGGCATACACACACACGCACGCCCTCACACATTGTTATGACACTATGTTTATGAAGCATACGCACATGCGAGGCTAAATAACAATTCACGCATTCGGATAGAGGCAGGATCTGTGCGAAAAACAACCTTACACGCCGCACAACGTCGCGTATACTTGATATTTAATTCAATCTGGGCGTAGATTTCCATTTTGTTGTTGTGCATATTATTTTTTGTTTTTTGTTTTTTGTTTTTGCTGTTGCGCGACGTGCGCTTTAAATTAACACAAACAAACATTGTCAGCAGCAACGCAGCCAGCAAGGACAACAACAACGAGTCACTTGACAATTACAGACTCAATGACAGTCACAGCCAGCGAATTTATTTGCATTTTTAGCTTCAGCCTGGGCTGCTGCTGCCTCCCTCATTCGCCTCTCTCCTGCCTCGTTGGCTCTGCTGCCACTGCTGTCGCGCTTTCAGCGCTGGCACGCCTACACTTTTTACTGATTTCAATACCCTTACTCATTAAGGTAATATTATTTCTAGACTAAAAATGCGAATTTTCAATTTGAAAAAAAAATAAATAAATAAATAAATAAATAAATAAAATAAAATAAACGAACAAATGTATTTATAATTATTTGCAGTTATTCTTAACCATAAAACATGAACAACTATGTATATCAAAAGAAATTTGTTTATATATACCTATATATATTCGTATTTATCAATTCAAACTTTTTTACGAAATAGTAAATCCTTTTATAAAATTAATTTTAATAATAGTAAATTTTTTAAAATAATTGACAAAATAATATTTTTTCTGTTTATCATATGACTGTTTTAGATTTCATTATATGCATAATTCATGTATTTTTCATTTTTCTTTATAATTTTTAAATGCTCTTAGTTTAAATTGATATAAATTGAATACCTTATTTACATATTTTTTTTATAAATTTATGCCAATATTTAAGTTTAGAACAATGTATATAATTATTTTCTATTGATTTTTAAGACATTTTACAGCGTATACAAGAAGCAAATACTTTTGTCAACTTGTTTTGTGTATGTACAGTGAGTGTGTGTGTATGGGCGACACACATCCACCTACACACCCACAAGAGTGTATAAAAAGAGTCGTAATAAAAGCAGCCCACTAACTCATGCACGTCTGATTAAACGCAAAAAATTACGCCGTAGTCAGAGTCAGAGTCAGAGCCAGCACCAGCACCAGAGTCGGAGCTATGGCTACGGCGACAGCCACAGCCACAGCGCAGTCAACGCAGAGCTAAAGCCAAACAGTCATGCTTATTAACACAGACAGACACGCACACACACACACACAGAGACATAGGGCATACACTACCCTTGCCGATTGCCTCTGCTGCTGGTCGTGGGTCTTGCCTCAATTAGCCTTATTTGTGTTTAAATTGCATTAGAGCCGCGTCGGAACAACAAAAGCCACAAGAAGCAGACGAACAACAAAATATCAGCAAAAAGGGAAAATAAAATTACACGAACGAAAAATTGACGCATTTGCGGATAAAGCCAACCGGCTGGCACACTAAGCCGACATCGTCTGCGTATTTATCGATAATTTCTTATCGCTTAAATACATATTTGTTTAACTAAGCCCCAAGTAAACCAAGTAAACCGCCCTTACACTTAAGCAATCGCAGTTATTTGCAAATGTCAGCAAAGCCTTTCAACCAATCTCTACGCCAATGTTGACTATTTATATTTAAGCCAGTCAGACATATGGCATATACATATAAATATATATAGTAGATATGTTAAGTATTTACTCACACTTTTGATCTCATTCATTTTGGTAAATTGGCGACCGAATTCCCATAAATCAACACCAAACTTGAGAGCCCAGTTGCGCACTCTGAAACAAAGATGGAGAAAAAATAATTAATTAAATTGAAAGTGAAATAGAATATTAAATATAAGCTATAAATAAATTACTATAAAATATATTTCTTAAATTTAATTTCTCTTAGAATTAATTACTCTATGATGTTAAAATCTACATACATTTATAGCATTGTTAGGAATGTTGATGATCAGGGACCCTCAATAAATCTCTCAATCTTTCTCTCACAATCTCTTTGCCCTGTCTCCCTCTTTTATTCTCAAACTTTCTCTGGATCTCTTTCTCCCTCACTTCTTCTTTTTTTTAAATCTTGGTTTCTCCATGTCCGCGTGTTCATTTATATTTCTATATATTTCTTTATATATATTATATTTTTTATATATATTATATTTATATTTTTTCCTACTCTCGTTGTCTGTCTTTTTATTTTCGGGCACTCTCTGTCTCTCTCTCTGGCATTTACTTTCTCTGTCGTTATCCCTCCATCTCTCTTTATCAGTCCATCTCTTTATCTCTTACTATTTGTCTTTATCCCCCATCTCTCTCTACCTTTTTATTTCTCTTCATCTGTCTCCACCTCTCTTCACTTTGCTCCATCTCTGTCTAACTATAGCTGCCTCCTTCTCCGTAATTATTTTACGCTCTAGTCGCCATTGCTCATTAACCGCCCTCTGCATTCTCAATTTCTGACCATTATGGCCATTATCCAATTTCTATCGCTTCTTTCTCACTTTGTAACGGTTCATTGCCCACACATTCCACGCCCTTTGTCGTCCCGTTTCCAATATTCTGCGGCAATCAGCCGGCAGCAACACCCAAAAGTGCGAACAACAGCTTCCTCTATCGTTGCCATAATACAATTTTCATATAATTTAAATCATTTTAGAGCGTAACAACTTTGTCTGCATTTATTTATTTCTTCCTTGTGTTTTAGGTCATGCTATGCTTTTCTGTGCGCCTGTGCCACGCCCCATTTCGACTTTTTTGCCTTTTCCACTGTAAACAGATGGCTGTATCTAGATATTTAGTTAACTGTGAAGCTACGTTTTAGTCAATGCCCAATGCAAACAATATTTTACGTATACGCCACGTGGGCTTTTCATTTATTGCAGATGCTTTTTCAAATTTTAATGTTAGCATATATTGAACTATACATATATTTCTTTTAAAAGGAAAAGTTTGCCAACCAAGACTTATACATAGAAAAATATTTTATGTTTTATTGAAAAACGCCATTTAGTAAGTTTTATGTAGAGCCAAAAGTTTCCATCATTGTTTCAATTATCCCAACAATATAACATAGATGTAGATACACAGTAAGTCCCAATCTCTATAGATTATTATCTAAAAAAAAAAAAAAAAAAAAAAAAAAGAAACGACACGAAGAGGAGAACAGAACCTCATTTTGATTTCAATGATGCCAGGCCAAAGCCTTTGACCTACTCTACCTGAACTGAGTATAAACTTGGCAAAAACAAGTGAAAAGTGAAAACCCGATGCTGTGGACCAACATGAAAACTAGTTCGATGGCATTACGTGTATGGCACTTGAGCATGACATACGTGATTCGTGCTCAAAAGCCAAAGACGCAACAGACAATGCAAAACAGGTGAGCAGCAGGTGAGTAGCTAAGCAGGTGAACTGTGGCTCGGTCTCCACTTGATGGGCTGTCTAAAAATTCAGATGCCGCACGTACTACTTGCCATTGTCAAGTTTTGTCGTGCTCAAACTGCCCAAATGCGACTATTTTTTTTTATTATTTCCAGGCCAAGATAAAAAAAATGCGAAACGAGAACAGTCTTTCGGTCCCTATGCAGGCCAAGAGCCAATAAGATGACGTTGAGTCTTTCATTGGTGCTTTACCGTCTTCATGTCGATGCTTTTTGTGGTTTCCTTCAATTTGGCAAAGAGACTGTGTGTTTGTGTATGTGTGTGTGTGTCTTTTGTCTGTGCTACCTACGTGTGTTGCATTTACTTTTCTCAAAATTGTCTTTTATATAGTGAATGCCATTTGCTTCGGTTTTGTAGTGCGGTTCTTACGCTGACACAAAAAAAACGTAAAAAACCTGCTCAGAATTTTGTGCCAAACATTTATCATGGCGTATACTTAATATTAGTCTCCTTCAGTATGAATCTGGGTTTGGAAAGTGCTCAGAGTTTGAATATACAAATTAGAAAAAACGTATTCTTAGATGTGGGAGTCTGTGTTACTTCTTGACTTAGACTTAGACAACTCTCACTTAATATATCTTAAACTGATTCCCTGTCAAATGATATGAATGGGCCTCAACCAAACTAATACACATATTATATCGTTTTCCATACCTTTCAGACATTGTACTAAATAGCTTCGAATTAATTTACCATATTCTGGTTTCAATGAATTTTTTATTAATCAAGACAGAGAGATATGTCGAGAGAGTCATAATGCAAGAAATTGGTTTTTAGGGAAAAGTGTCAATGCAGATGGTATGAAAGTTTCAGAAAATGGCAATTGCATTTAAATTGGGCAGTGCTGCAGCTGTAAATGAGGCAAATGAATGAGCAACAGCAACAGCAACAACAACAACAACAAGAGCCGAAAAATCCATTACAAGTAGAAAAAGAGTTTTACTAAAAGCGATTTGGGTCAGTTACATCAAAAGCAATGGGCAGTGGACGCCACTTCATTATTATCATCATCATCATGAGCAACATCATCAACATCCAACAGCATCATCGTCATCCCCATTAAATGCCCCAAACATAACCGACAAAGCTGTTGGCCCTCAAGGAGTCTATTCGTTGCAGTTGCAGTGTTTTTTTTTTTTTTTTTTGTTGGCAGCAAAAGTTGAAATAAATTTAATTGAATTTCTGCAGTGACACAAAAAAATATAACAGTGTAAATAAATAAATAAATACACAAATATTACATCTACAAATCTGGAGTGGCAAATTTGAGGTCTCAAATTAATGAATTTAATTTTTTAAGCATTTGCTGCAAAAGTGGCCAAAGTTATGAAAGAAGAGAAGTATGTCTACGGGATATAGAAAACTAGAATAATATATATTTAAATCTATATTTCGATAGAGCTATACTAAATATAAAGGAATTCGTTGTGATTTATATAAGATCTCATAGTATTTTCCAAGATCCCCTACAAATTTTTTATAGAATCGTCGTCAAACTAGGTGAGCAGATCCAATGCCTAAAGTAAAGGGCTCAACAGGCCAAACTTGCAATATATAAAATTACCCTTAAAAAGATATTAGTCTGAGTAAAAACTTTTTGAAAACAAAAAGTCGTCATCAGAATGAATGGTTAAGATATGCAAAGCAAACATACTATATTATTACTATTTATGAGTATGCTTTTAACTTAAGGTCTCAGCCAATGTACCCTTCCATACATATATACATTAACAATATTGGGGCAGTTAGTCAACTTTTGTCATTTATCTCAGTTCTATGTCATTATATTTATGTTTATTGCCAGCAGCATCATTAAAAAAGAAAAGCGAATTGCCATAAAATATAATGAGCGATAAAATTTTGAAGAATTCACATATCTTTGTATAGTAAATATAGTAAAATACAGTAAATCTAGACTAATGGATGACACTTACACATACACACACACACACACACAAATCGACAGTGTTAAAAATAAAACACTAATTCAATTTTCTATATATTTTGCCAAAATGTGGTTTTGGGGGTGATAGAGTCTGAGCGAAAGTATCTAATGGATACATAATAGGATTTGGCAATTAGCGTATGTGAGTCAGTATTTGTGGGTGTGTGTGTGTGTGACAGTCACGTAAGCGCCATGTTCACTTGGCTAATTAACCCAATACCAACTGCCATTTGCAGTGCTGGCCTCCCCCTAGGCAACCAAGTGTTTTTTCTTTCCTTCTTTGTCTAATGTCACATTTATTTATTGAAATTAGATTTAGCATGTTTTTGTCGTTCCTTTTACTATTTGTTTTTAGTGCTTTAATGGTTAGGCATGGAAAACATAGAAGCCAATATTTACTTTGACTTTGTTAATATTAAATTTACATAACGTACTGTTGCACGTGTTAACTGATCTGTAAACATCATATACAGTTAACATACCAATTAACAGAATAATGTAATGGAACAACTGTTAAGTGATCTGTAAACACTCTTTTGACATTATTTATTTAGTTTTTCTCAACACATTTCACACGTGTGCACAAAACGCTTGCTGGAATTTGCATAAATCAGACAGCAATTTGTTTACATGATATGCATAGATACATCCATATTTATGGCCAATGGCTATTGAGTTAACATTGCGTGGCTAACTATTTATACACTGCGTGCATTCAGTTGAGCGAAATAAACAAATTTACAATTAATTTCCTGCAGGGGGAAATGACACAAAACGATTTCCATCGCTTCAATATAAATTTTCAATTATGCATAATTGGAAATGGCGCTTGAAAACAAAACTAAAAGGAAGCGACAGCAATGCATGACTACCAAATACGCTAAATAAATTTATTAGAAACAAAAAAGAATAGACGAAAGGGATGACCAGCTATCTATTAGGCATATATAACCTTAATATGAATAGAAAAACTGACTAGTATTTAAATCCTATATATTATCAAATCAATTATTATGCAGTTGAGCGGGTCACGGTATCTTCTAGTCGAACACTTTATCCAATTAACGATAATAAATTGAAATCCATTTAATACTTACTCATTGTGTGGTATATCCTCATCCTGATCGGCAAGAGCTGAGCAAATGCGGTTCTGGACTATTAATACGCCCAGCAACAGCGCCAAAAACCAGCTCAAATGTTTGCGCTCCATTTTCGTGTTTGTTTCTCTTGCTTTTATTTTCACAAATTTCGACAGAGTTTTTCACTTAATATGTATTTTTTATTTTTTATTTTTTTTTTTTTATTGGTTTTTTATGTTGGTTTCGTTTGAATCTGCGGCTACGCAACCGACACTCAATGAACAATTTTCAATTTACTCGCACAACTTTCGTATTATTTGTTTATTTTGCTATTTAATTTCGCCTTTTTATGTTGATGCAAAGCCACAAAAAGTTTACCAAATGAATTTCGCATTTATTTTTATTTATTGACAATATTCGTATTAGGGTTTTCTATTTTCCTTTTTCGTTTTTATATAATTTTTTTTTTAATTATGTCAAGTTATTGCAACGGTTAAATTTTATTTATTTGTTTTGGAGCTAAAAGTTTGCCGCATTTTCGGTAATTGCCAACAACAATATTTATTGCATTTCTGACGAATGTTTAACATTTTTGCAACTAATTTCGGTTAAAGTTAATAATTGATCCTGTGGATATGTGCTATTCGTATGGCGGAATTACAGTTATCCTTTGAAATTGAACTGAAATGATGCAGAAAACAAAAACATATATTAATATTAGTTAATAAGCTAGCTAATTAATCATATTCAGCATGATGAGTAACATAAACTTTATACTTTATTATGCACAAAGAAAATTCAATTCTATTAGCTAAAGCTAAAAATATAGAATAAAAAAAAAACAGTTAAAGAGTATTTTTCATTAGAGCAGTAATGGAAATATGTTTGAAATGGGATTTTATTGGGCTGTTTCATGCGGAGTTTGAGTTTGACCTAGAAATGCGTTGCTCAACATATACAAACCCACATACACACCAACACACACACACACACACACACACACATATATATATATATATATATATAGATAGACACACTCACTCACACACACATTAAAGCAGTCGCTAGCATAGAATTTATGCTCTGGTTTCGAAGTCGAATCCTTTCTCGCTCAGCGGCAAGGCGCAGGCGTCGTGACAGAGGCAAATGTAAAGGCAAAAGCAAAGTCCTTCCATTCAGTTGGACCCCCAACGTCGTGCCGTTAAGCGAACATTTCTTCTTCTTCCTCATTTTTCTACTTATTTCTTCTTCTTTTTTTTTTTTTTTTTTTTTTTTTTTGTATGAGCATGCCACCCCCAAAAAGGCGCACATAGCTGTACATTGTGCGAGTTGCTGCATGTATGTATGTATGAATGTATGTTTGCTTGAGTGTGTATGTGTATGTGAATGTGTCCCCAAGGATATCGCGTAATAATTTTCATTAAACATGGCGCAAGCCTTTTGCGGCCCCGCACATAACTCCACCCGCTCCCCTTGGCCGCAACGACCACATCCGCATGAAATAAAGACAATTTATTGTGACCGATACGTACACATACATACACATATATATATATATATATATATATATGCTTTTACACGCTTTTTGTGTTGTCTTCCTTTTGCGAGAACACGCCTGCACATCAAAAACTTTGACAGAAATGGAGCGGCAGCCACGCACAGGATGCGGCCCGAGCGCTGCTTGTCAGCGACGCCTAAAAGCATGCAACACATATTCCAAATGCAATGCCAACTAATATGCCACAGTTCACACACACATAGACAGCAATATATGCATCTGTCTATGGCTATGTATGGGAATTCATTCTAAATTATAAAGTCCAACTGGCAAATCCTTGATGCACTTGCAGCTGCGAGGGTTTCAAATATTGATAGAAATTTTTTTTCTTCAACTTGTCTATGAGTTTAGAGTATCTCAATAAAAATAAATGTTAAAAATTTATACCAAAAGAGAAAAAAATATTTATAAGTAAAATCTATATAAAGAATTTTTTAGCTAAAAATAAATTACTAGCACTCGGTGAAGTAAATTAAATTTGTATTATCTATTTTTACTTTTTTAATAGCATACAAAAGTACCTCTCTCTCTCTCACGCTTCATTATAAAACTCAAATGCTGCACGTACAAAGCATATTGCAAATATGTGTGCCAAACTAAAAATAATACTAGTTATATAAAACAAAAAAGGCTCGCACACACATAGTAAAATAATAATGATAATAAATAAAAGAAAAACATGTGCAGCCTGGCGTATACGCAACGAAGTAAGGAAGAAAAAAAAAATACCGAGTAGAAGAAGAAATATAACGGCCAGCATTTTGCGAAAAGCGAAAGTTTATAGTTGGCGCACGTTCATAAAGTTTTGCGTGTTATACTAAAGATTTATTATATCGCATATATCGCAGTTTTTCCTTTTCTTTTCTTTTCATATTTTCATACTCGCTGTGAACGTGCAAATGGGTATATAGGCTCATCTGCTATTGTATCTTGAATGATTTAAATATGCTCCTAATTATATGTATTACATTAAGTAAGGTTAAGAATGTTTGAGATGGCTAGATTTCACTTATATTCTCTAACAGCATAATCAATAATTACGAACGTTGGCCTAATCAAGAAAAACAATTTCGGCCGCAGTTCCACAGCTAAAATACAAACTTCGATTACTTTTGTATCGTTTAGTATATAATCCAATGCCTATTCATAATGTAAGGCCCATTTATAATCAATGCTACAGGTTCTGTATTCCGTAGTCTGTTACACCCGATCGCAATGCTCTTGCTGTTTGTTTTTTTGTACATATATTGTGCCTTTACTTTTTTATGCGGTGTTTGCCTTTCGGCGTCTATTTTTACGTTTTTCTTCATTTTCGCCAGCAACAACAACAAGAACAACTAAATGGCTGGACAAATATGGCCTTGAGGGATTTTCTATTGCTTTTCACTTTTCGGTAAAAGAATTAATGTGATTGCGAAAATTTTCAATGGTAAAGTTTTCAACGTAAAAAGTCATGTGTGCGTGGCTGTGTGATTTTGATAATATGAAATTGTTTGCTAAGTGATAAATCTTTATATATGTATGCAAGTACATCTATAGATATATCATATATATGTAGATATATGATGGGACAAATGAAAAATAATTGTGAGGCTTTTATATTGTTTCAATTTATTAGTATTATTAAAGGCTCTTTTCTGATTAGGTATCGCTTTTTACATTTTTTTTTTCATGTAAATAATATATAATATAATATAGAAATGTTTCTTGAGCAGAATATATATATATATATATATTTTTTTTTTTTCTTTGCAATTAACTAATTAATTCAACAAATTTTAATACTACAATCGAAATTTGTTGTTTCTAATTTTATAATATATATAAAATATATTTTGCTACATGATAAGAGATCAAATTAATAAATTATTCACTTATAAAAAAAAAAAAATAATAAAATTATATATGTAAATATAGATTTTTCGGAATATTTTCTCTCTGATTTTTTAAATAAAATATCTCTAATTATAAGTGCATCAACTATGCCAAAGAATGATTGCAAATCCACAATCAACTAATTTATATATATTCTGGTTAATTTTAAGTGCTCCATAAATTGTGGCCAAAGCTTTTTAAGCCGGCTAAATCTAGTTGAAGTCAATCTTGGCTATACTGTTACCAAAATCCTCTGACATGCAGTTGCCAACAAGCTGCAGTACTCGAAACCAATTTGTTTTTGGCCAAAAACCAAGAGAAGAATACAGCAGAGCCACAGAATAATTTGTTTGCTGCAGCAAGAGGAAGATGAAGATGATGGAGGGGAATAAGAAGAAGAAGCTGAAGCAGCTGTAACTGTAGATGAAGCTGAAGCTGAAGCGGAGGCCAACAAGGATGCACTTTAAAGTGAACAACTCGAGTGACAGGCAGCAATTAATTGAGCTGATGGCTCTGGACGAACAGACAGACAAGGAATAAAATTATTGAAGGACGCAGAGTAAGCAAAGACCAAGGATAATAAAAGATTACGTTTGCCAGGTACAGTGAATACTCGTTATAGTGAAATTTCACACAATCGCTTTGGAAAAGAGAAATATTACATACAAATTTTATTTTTAATGAATAATCATAAACACTATTATACAATTATAGTTACTTAAAACATTGAAGTAAACATTTTAAAAATAAATAAAGATATTTATGTATTAATACATTTTCTTAAATAATTATTAAATTATATTTATTAAAAACATATGGATGATTTAAAACATTTGAATTGTATACCTGGATATAAAAAGTTCTATTTAACGAGCAGCCACTGTGGCTTCACACAAAGGCGCATACATACGCACACAGAGGAAGACTAACCAACAGCTTTGTCTTTATGTAGGTGAACGGCTTAGTGAAGCTGCTGTGCGTTAGTTTTTTGAACAAAGCTGTGGGTAAGTGGGTGGAGTGGGTAGGGGGAGTGTTGGGCTGTAGTAGTGTTTGTCGAGGTTACGAGGCATTGGTCAAGCCTTGAGATTTTACGCAGCTGCGTAAGCTGCGTGGCTGTGTAGTACACGATAATGCCGTTATTATATACTATACGAATACACACAAAGCGCATATATATACACAGTTTAGAAGTTTGCGTGTGTGTGTGTGAGCGTGCGTAGTAGTAAATAGTAAAATACCATAGCATACTTTTTTGGGCGCGCAACACACACAGTCAAACACACATATAGACACAGAGTGGAGCATAATGCGCACGCACACAATGTCAAACAAATTTTGATTTATGGCACCGCTTGAAACTTTTGCTAATTTATGTGATTTTGCAGCCGAAAAAAAGAAAAGCAACAAAAACACATACTAATGATTTCTAGCGCTTGTCTTTTGTGTACATGTGCCTGTGTGCGTGTGTGTAATTTTATTGTGCAATCAACGAGTGCAGCTTCACATACATATACTATGTGTGAGAGCTGCTCTCACACTTTTTAATGTTGCTCTTTCGAATGCGCTCTGAATCCTTCACTGCCTCTCTCAATCTCTCGCTCTGTCTCTCTAGTTCTCTCTTTCTCTCTCTGTCATTGACTCGTTCAGTCACACTTACTTGCTGCTTAGCGCGCCAAATTCACAATTTCGAATCTCCAGTGCGAAAAGCGCTACTTGACCAAAAACAAAAAAAAGGAATGCTTTGTAACGGCAACAGCAGCGGCTGCTCCGTGTGCAGCGAAGCGCAGCGCAGTTGACGGCGCCGTCAACGCTCACAGATTTTGCCGACAAAAACACACACGCTACGGTTTTACTACGCGAGCCGTCGGGCAGGACCGTTAACTTTCGAACACACTCGAGACGAGAGACGATTTATATGGCTGCGCGACGTTGGCGTTACCGTTAACATTAACGCTGACGTTGGCGCTGGCGTCGGCGTTTGAGTTGGGCTCTACTCTTCGGCTTTTTGGCGCTCACAAATATTATACCATTTCATACATACATATATATATATACAAATATATGTATGTGCATAAATGAATTTATATATATATATGTATAGGCATATGTATATATTGATATATGTAGATGGAATTTTTTCTACATTTGATTTTAAGAAATTGTAGTGTACAGAGATTTTCTTACATGCCTTTTATAAACTGCAATCGCGCTTCTTTTATTTTAATTATTTGCGCTATGTGCTTTTTCTTTTATGCTTTATACAACACAGACATTTATAACTGTAATTTGTGTGCACGCTTTTTCCTGTGCACCATATCCGAACCACGAATGAAAATTTTCTTATGCTTTTGGAATTTATTTTGTTTCTATATATTGCACTTTTGTTTTATAATAATTTCAGGCGTCGCGTTTTAGTTTTGTTGTGTTATTTTGGGCTTTTTAATGTAATTCTTTTGGCTGTTGGCGCCTCGCGCAATAAACGCATCCACACTCGCCTGGTTCACGCACCGAACTGAAGACATGAGCGCATCGCTCAGGTTGGGGCCGCTCTTTTGTTGCTCGCCATTTCGAAAGCAGCAGCAGCGGCAGAGGCAGCGGTAATTGTTGCGAATGGTTGGGGTTGACGTATTGTGGAGCATTTGATAAAACACGCGCGCGTCTTTTTGGGGTTGCGACGGTTTCTTGTTCTTGCTGGCGATGGCAACAAGACAGAGCGCGCTCTTGCGCTTGCATATCGATATATCGCCAGGTGATGACTGGCAAAAGCTCAGCTCTATGATATTCAGAGTGGTAAAGAAGCGAATGCTGCACAGTTGACAAAAAGCTAAACAAGCTTTTGCTAAATCGTAAATCGTAAAACATTTTTTCTGTGATAACAAATATATCGACTAAGCTTTACGATTAAAACTAAAATTAAATATGTAAAAAAAAAACCTGTTGTATAGTTTTCTTTTGCTTTGTTTCATATACAAAAATATTAATATTTATTATTTAATATTTTGTTTAAGTTTTTGTTTAAATTACATTGAATCATGTATATAAGCGTACTTGTGAAATTATTATTTTAAAATCAATTCAAAATCTTAAAAACCGACTATTGCTTAAAAAATAAGCTATAGCTAAAACTTAAAGTGCTACAAAATGTTTTCTTTCTTTCCATTTCAAGCCTTAAAAATTATGAACACTAAATTTGTAATTTAAGCTTAACTTAAGTTTTCATTGATTTTTTTACTATGTTACTTTTTATTTATTTTTATTATTTTTTTGCCATAAAGTTTTACATTTACATAATATTATGTAATATATTATTTTTAATTGATTAGTTGATATATATATATATAGTTATATATGGGGGTTATATATACAGTATTGATTTGCTTAGCAAATTATGGCAGTCTAAAAATATATAATTATATATATATAAGAATTCAATTATGTTTGCCAATTATATATCTTTTCATATATAAATATATTCGAGTCAGCTTAGTTATGTTTTGTGTATGTGTATAGTGTTAGTATATATGTATATGAATGCCCTCTAAAAGCAATTGTCATTTGTTAGTTTTATTGAATGATCCTCAACTTAATTTGCTAATTTTAGTGTTTTAGTCCAATTTATATAGATTTGCAGGCTATAATATTGTTTAGTTTTGTTAATACCTCACGCCATGAATATATGAATGTGTATGTGTGTGAGTGTGTTTGCTGTACATTTTTGTCATAGCTGAGCCTAGTCTATATTCATATATGTCATTCAGAAGTTTATAAATAAATTACATTGGATCTCAGCTTGAAGTTGAGCGAAAAAAAAAATTTTTAACAAACATTTTTAAGCTAAAGTTGAATTCATATTTTGACTTGCTTCCTCTTTTTTTTATAATATTACATAAATACAGTTAACTATATATTGATTACTTATTTAATTTTTTTTTTTCATAATCAAAATAATAATTGTTTTACTTTTTTTAAATATTTCCGTATGTTTTCTAAGCAGCTTTTTACTTAGTATAAATAAGGGTTAGTTTTAATATATTTATATTTATTTTGAATTTTTTTAAATATATATTTAAGCTAAAATTTAAAAACAAAAGCAAAATTTCATTTAAATATTTAACATTTTAACCTTTTTACTTGATTATTTCTTTAATTTTTTTGTGCACTTTTGTAAGCAACTTATTAACCTTTGTGCTTAATTTTTAATAATTTATAATAGATATGCTCATTTTTTGTTGTTAGATATATATATATATGTATATTAGAAACACTTAAGCTTAAAATCTGTGAGGGCGGGTTTACAAAGTGCGCAAGACAGAGAGAGAGAAGGGTGAGCAGGAGGACAACAAAGAAGCAGAGCTTAAGCGCCGCTGCTGCCAGGACACGCAGGATTCTTGACAGGCTGAAGCGGCGCTCGACTCGAGGAAGAACTGCTGCGGCTGTGGCTAGTGCTGCCGCTGCTGCTGCTGGCTACTGCCATCACATGCTGCTGCTGCTGCTGCTGCTCCTCGTCCTCATCCTCATTGTTATCCAGGTCCGGCTTGTGACTAGAGGCTGGCGGCGTTAACAGACTTTCGGGTGCTCGCAACGCCGTCGCCGGCGAGGCCTGAGTGCGAGCGCGCATTGCATGCAATGCATTCTGAGCCATCAACAATTCATCCTACAAAATAAACAAGATTTAATATTAGCATGCAGTTCACAATTATGTAGATAATCATTCATATATCATGTTTATTTTGATTGAATTTCCCAGATACTTACATACATATCCATTGTGGTTGTGTGCGTTTGTATTATGTGCGAATCGTCGGTCACAATGTTGGGGCAAATGTGCGCTACACCGAACTTATTTGTCACCTGCTCGTTCTGCTCATTCAGCTGCAGGTAAGGCGCTCGCTTCGATATGACATGGAAGAAGGGCTCCATCCAACGCGCGCACGGCTGAACCGCTTGCCAATCGAGGCCAGAGCTGCGCAAAGCCGTTTCACTAAAGAGGGAAAGCGAGAGAGAGTATGGAATTTAGTATATGAAACTAGATGGATGAAGACCTTAAAGAGATCTGATTGAAAATTCAATCATACTGTTAAAACTTACCGATTGAATGTATGACTCATGGCCGCTGCGGCCAATATTGAATATGGATAATTGGCCATGCCCACGTCGAGGGTGCACAGATCGAGCAGCTGTGAGGTTTGAACGAACTCATAGGCCGAAAACTGTGGATAGATGAAGGCATCATCGGAATCAGCTGCCGCTGCAGCTCCCGCTCTCGCCCCTGCTGCCTCCGCTCTCGCCTGCCTGCCGATCTGCGCAAAGGAAGCTGGCGTGCGATTGCTCACATTCAGCTGCATATAGACGCCCAGCCAGGCGGTTGCTGTGATGGGGCAAATGTCCCAGTTGATTGTCTGCAGCAGCAGCTTCTCGTGCTGCAATATGTCGCGCTCGGTGCAGGCGCCGTCCGTGACATAGGCGAATTCACTTATTTTGGGCGGATAGATTTCCTCAACCTTGGCAGCGACAAACAGACAGGTGATGCCGAATAGCTGCAGATGGGTCTTTTGCACCTGCCGTGCGACATGCAAATACCGATCCAGATAATCGACGGCCAGATAGAAGGTCTCACGGTGCAGCTTGTACACCTCGCACACCTCGATCAGCCAGTCGAGCAGGATGGCACGCATGCGTGGCTGCAGCCCGGGATGATGCTCCAGCATGCTGCTGCTGCGCAAATGTGAATCCTGCTCATCTCGCTGGCACATGCGTTTCCACACCTCCGACGCATTGGCCCAGGACAGCGCAGGCAATGGACACTGACGAGTCGGTATCTCAGCAGCGGGCGACAGACAATTGACGCTGGAAAAGGCATTCGAATCTTCGAGTGCATTTAATTTCCTCAATGCATCCTTGCGACTACTGCTGCTGCTCACATCGCTGGGATGCTGCGTCGTCGTCGGCAGCTGTTGTGTCGCTGGCGTCCGTTCGCCATTCAGACTGCAGCCGGTGGCCGTGGAGGAGGCGGGCGATGAGCTTGATGAATTGATTTGCTCAATTTCGTCATCATCATCCTCAACGTCTTCCTCGTCCTCTGGCTCCTCTGGCTCCTCGTCGTCGCTATCATCCAGCACCTCATTCAGAAGGGCAGCATATTCTGCCTCTACGCTTGCATAGCGCACTACCACCGGCTGCTGTTTGGCACCGCGATCCGGACTGGGCGGACTGTCTGGGCTATCGGGCAGCGGACTGTGTGACGCCGGCTGCTCTACGGGCAAATAGGGTATGCGAGTTGTCGCCAACCCCGCTGGCCATGTGTCCGCCGTGGAGGACACCGAAGACTTTTGTCTATTTCGATTCCTTCTATAAGGCTCGCCAACGTCAATGCCAAGGTCAGCGTCATCGTCAGCGCCACCGTCAGCGTCAGCTAAACGCTGTTGGCGCTTGGCCGATGGCGGCTCGCAGCCAAGTTCAGTATCCTGCAAGAAATAAAAATTAGTTGAATAACAGAAATAACAAAAATAGATGTAAATATATATAAAAAAAATTATTAAACTAAATAAATAAAAATGCATATATATATATATAGAAATATAAAACTATTTTTAATAAATACTGAATTTTAAAAATATAATAATAAAATTAATCCAAAAAAATTAACAAAAATAAAATGTTAATATAATACTAATAAATAAAACAAACTAATATATAATAATATTAAAAAAAAAAAAGAAAAAATACGAATAAACAAATTTTTGAAATTATAATAAAATATATATGTATAAAGAATAATGTATATTAAAAAATTAAATATTTAATCAAAAACAAATTGTGCAAGAGTCCAATAAATAAATTGTCTACATAAATAAATATATATATGAATACAAAAATATTAGTTATTAGCAAAAATAATATGATATATATATAAAAAAAAAAAATATATGTAACATATATATATTTAAAAAAATTTATTTTAATCTATTAAAATAGCATAAAGCTTTGGCTAAAAATAATTATCAATTTTTAGTGAAACTTTTGACAATAAAACTTTAAACTCAAAATATAAATATATTTATATATAAAAATATTCCAAATTATATATAAATATATTCTCAAACATATATTGATTTCAATTATTTACCATTTCAATGAATTTGCGCTTCTGTTCCAACTTCATAATAACATTAACAACAATTTTGTAGAACTTATAACCGAAACAGGGATCAACAAGGATCAAAGATCAAGGATCACGGCTCACACGCACAAGCATATAAACGTGTCTCGAATTAATTTGCAGACAGTGTGCCAGCCACAAAAGGATCCAGCACAAAATAATTGTGAAATTTATGTGGGCACGCCTGTCCGTCTTTAATCCTAGCTGTTGTCTACAAAAGGAACACCCGCACAATGCCAAAGGATATATAGATATTTTGTGTTCCAAATCGTGGGAGAGTTTGATGTGTGAGAGAGGGAGACGGCGCGAGAGAGTCAACGAGCGAAAGAATTTCTTGTGTATTGCACTTTTGCTTTTTTATTGTAATTATAAATAATTTTATTTGGTTGGTTTGCGTTAAGTTTCTTTGGTTTCAGTTGTCAAGTGTTTCTTGGGCACTTAAAACATTGTATTTAATTTTTATTTCCTTTTAATTTAATTTTATTTTTATTTTTTTGTTTCTTTATCGCGATCTCTTGCAAAATCCGGTTCTTAAATTAGTTTCTTGCACTCGTTTTCAGTCTCCTCTGCTTAGTATGGCTTGAGGTATTGTATGTATGTATATAACAACGTTTTTTTTTTTTCAACCGCTCTGCGCTTCGTAGTGTACCAAACGCGTTGACTTGCGCTGTGCAACTGAGCTGATCGAGGCTCGTTCCAGATCGCCGATCCCCGTTTGCCCGCTGCCCGCTGCCCGAATCGTCCGCTACTTCGTTATCCTGCACGAGCAAACATTGCAACGGTTAATAATAGGGGTTGCAAACAGGATCGACAACTGATCTCTCGCTCGCGCTCTCTTGCACTCGCATTAGATCGTTTGCTCTTGCCTTATCTTGTACTACCTTTTCACCCTAACTCTGTGTCTTTCTATGTCTCTCAACCGCTCTTTCTCTTTCTCACTCACTCACTCTAGTTCTGCTCCTAGTTTCTGTTTCTTGAGACGTTCGTCGTCTCTTCGTCGTGTTGTTGTTTTTGCATTGCATTTTGCGTTTACGTCTGGGTGTTTATCAGCCCAAAATCCCTGTGACGGCTGCTGCTGCCGTTGATCCTTTTTACAATTAAAAATTTTTGTCAACTTCTTCTCAGGTAGACAGCGCAAACGCAGAATCTCTACCTACTACCGTATTATCGCCAGCCTTGTTTTTGGCTCGAGACACGCAAGCTGCACTCTTAGCAAATGTCTTTCAATCTGTCTCCATCATAAATTATCTTTTGAACTTGTGTGAGGCGTTGCTAAAGCCAACAAAAAAAAATCTAGGGCTAGACTAATGGCAGCGAACCACAGCTCAAGGCGAAGATCAGCCAAGGATCCGCACAGAGACTTGAGCCAAAAGAAAAACTAGAACAATGTGGCTGAGATCCGAAATGGAAATGGAAAGGAAGTTGGCTTTAAGAGCAACAGAAATTTTGACTGATTTGGTTTAAGGTTGAGTAAAAATGTTACTGACTTTGCCTTTGTGATCTTCATCAAGTGAAATAATATATTTTTTTTCTTATCAATTTACTTTACTTTTTCTTATCAATTTAAATTGTAAAAGAAAAAAAAGAAGAACCTTTTATAATTTGAAATAATTAAAAGAAATTCTATTCCACTTTTACTTTATAGATTTTCTTCGCTGATCGACATTTTCTTTAAATTTCTAAAATATGTGCAAGTCTTTGCCCTATAGGAATCTTTTTAAAATCAAACTTTCGTAACGATAATTAAAAATAAAAAAGTTCTTTAAATATTCTCATGTTTCATAAAGTTTTAAATAGTTCTTTCTATTTTATACAAAGTCCTTTTACTCATTCTTATCATTGAAGAACAAGTTCTGAAACTCTGTCAAGCTAATACTTCCGCTCTGGCATAACGAAAGTAGCTTAACAAATACCCCTATCATCAGAAACGAAATCTCTACAAATTCCTAAACAAGCCTCATCAAATATCAGAGCTCTACCCCAATCTGACACCTCATAAAAGCTTAACATAAAAATTTTCCTATAATTTTAGATTTTTCACATCATTTGTAAGGAAATAAGTTGAAGGGAAAACAAAATTGTTTACGATATTTATGTGACACATTTAATTGTTTGAGTAGGTTTGCCAAAACGAAGAAGCGGAGCCACAGGGGAAACACTAAAGACAAGACAGAGATCGAGACAGAGACATAGACCGAGAGGAGGGCGAAATAATGAGCTGAGCAGGAAATGGGTCCAGGGCGCATGACAAATTTAATTTCTTACTTCTCTAACATAAAATGCAACAACCCTCATGCCGAATGCCGAATGCCGAATGCCCAATGTCGAATGCCAAATGGACGCATGTCATGCTTTGGCTAGTTCCTAGGGTCTTGACGTAATTAAAATCAAAGCGTGCAATGGCATAAGAAATGTGCACGCTGGACCAAGCCACTGCACTGGAAGTCTGCGTTCCGTCTTACAGACAAAGGAACATCTGTCGTTCTGGTCAAGCGTTTTTAATACTCGCTAGAGAATTGACAAGAACGGGCATATTGGTTTTGTGAAGGAAAGGAAAGCTTGTGAATATGGAAAAGAAAATAATCAGGTATTTTCTCCCAAAACATCTCTTATAATTAATTTACAATTAGCTTGCATTAATTTGTATTATGTTGTCATAAGCTTAAGCAAAACATATCAATATATCATATTTCAGATAAACTTGCCAAAGCATTGGACAGTCTGTTACACCCAGTCCCTCTTTTGCTTCACTTCTTTGACAAATAAAGATCAAATATAATAAATATTTCTCGACTGTGTGTGAACTTTTGAAGGCAAAAAGATTGCATTGATCCTACGACTATGGCTGACTGACTGTCTGACTGTCTGGACTGCCTGTTTGTGATATTTAGTGAACTGTAAAGTGCTCGCGTTGAAGGTCTTGTGGAAAAAGGGGTTGTGCTCAAGTTTAACAAGGGTTAAACTGTATTGGCCTCCCCCCTGCTACCCAAAACCCACAGCAAAAGCTGCCTCAAGATTTACTAACAGCAAATATGCATACATAAATATATATATATATATATACATATATTTATATGTATAGGCATTTCCCATTTCAGTTGCAGCTGCTGCTGCTGCTGCTCTGAAGTAGTTGTGCTTGAAAGTTCTATGCAGCCCACTGAGTGCACCCAAAACAAGAACTCGAAATAACAACTGGACGTCCACAGCCACAGCCGCAGTCGCAGCAACAGCAGCAGCGGCAGCAGATGATGCAATTGACATCAAACACAAAATTGTCAAATGTCAAAATCTAGCCAAGATTTCAGCATCCATTGGCATTCAGCAGACGCAGTTGTGCATTGTATGCGGACCCTTAAAAGTCCTCAGTGCCGAGCCTCGAGCCTCGAGTCCTGAGTCCTGTTCCGTAATCTTTCGTGCGCTCGCTTGTAAATACCGAAACACCTTTCCTTTTTTTTTCGTTGCGACGCAGGCGTCGCCTCTTACCTTGGCGTGGGTCCAGGTGTAACTTTTATTGTTGAATATGTATGTATATGTGTGTGTGTTTATATGTATGTGTGTAGTAGGCATTGTCCTCTCTGTAGTTTCATTTTTGTTGTTGTATTGCTTCGTTGCCCCCCTGCACAAGTTTCTTTCATAACATTTTCTTCTTCTTCTTCATTTTCTTTTCTTCATTCGATAATTGTTAATATGTTGCAATGGGCAGCTGCTGAGCTGCTCGAGTGGCATGAGCTAAACTGTGTATAGCTTAGAAATTGTTATTTGACTAGCTGTAATTTGGGCTACCTTTAATTTCTTCAACTATTCTTTCGCATTTGATTTGCGAAATGTTTGGTATTTCCAGCCGTTGTTATGAATTACTTTTGCCTATTAGTTAAATTAGCTATATTAACCATATCAGTTGTTAGGTCTATAAGCATATTAATATATTATCTATCTAATCGGTCTACAACCCATATATATCCCCTATATCTTATTGATTTATCTACATACTCGATAAATATTTATTGGTCTATCGATCCACTCTATCTATCGGATCTATTTAGCTACTTTAACTACTCTATCAATGTTTGTTTAAAAACTCTAGTTAACTACTTTATCTACCTAGCACTTTATCTGCTCTATATAATATCGTATCTTGTTTTAATTAATTTATATATTATCTCATTTATTATTTCTGTCACTCATACTATCTATCTATATAAGTCGGGGCTTCCATATCAATATGTTAGTCAGTCTATCAATCAGTTACGGGCTGCCTCTTAGAAATTCCTGATGTAAGTCAACCAATAAGTCTGTCATCATGCAGTCTATCGTCCACAGTCCGACATTTCAATCAGTCAGCCAACACACTAAAATGACAAATCGCTGGCCCGCTCCTCTCAGTTAAATGATTCTAAATTAGCCCAAAAGCCTGTCAAATTGTGCCAAACTTCAGCTCGGACTGTATAGCAGCTTTATAAATGATTGTGTAAACATGCCGCAGCTATCCCAAAGGACAGCCGGACGGACACACAATAACAAACACTCATATTTCGTGGCAATGATACGAAAAACTGACCCCTGGTCAGTCAGCAGCGAATAAACGGAGAAAGGGGTTAAATGGATGTCATAGCTAGTTTTTCGCGGTTGTCCGCATGACTTGCACGAAATTTATCATCGTAGAACTTCATTATGACACTCTTAATGTCCGAGAGAGAGAGAGAGAGAGTGAGAGAAAGTGAAGTGTCCTGTAATTAATCATGCAATTGGTCTAAAGACTGCATGACAAAATGGATTAAGCAAAGGTCCTGCAGCCGCAATTGTTGCGGTAGTTACGCAAATTTTTAATGAATAGAAAAGTTGGAAACTTAATTTTGAATAAATGATATGAGATTTAATAGGGAGAGGGGAGAATCAAAGATGAAACATGAGTCCAAATCTGCTAATGATAGAATCAGAAAGTCAGTAAGAAACAGGAGAAGCAGAAACCAAGACAAATTAGTTGTCCAAGACCAAAGATAATGCAATCGGAATAATGTAAATATATAAAATTACGTTTGCTAACATTAGAGTAGTCAACTGATCTTTTAGGGTGACGGCTAAGTTTGAATAGTATATGCTATATTTAGATATATAATAAAACAGTATTATAGTATATATAGTAATATAATATTTTTTTTTTTTTTGCGATACACGTATTCGTTGTATTGCTTGTCATGGTTCCAAGTCCATTCCAAGCATGAGCAGCAGATTAGATAAACGATATCATAGCTAAATCAAAGGGCTATATAAAAATATGACAGCTGCTACATGAAGGCAGACAGTATTCTTAGAAGAGCTCAAAACTTTGATTTTATGTATATAAATGTACATACATAAATATATACATGCACATATCTATTTATACTGCCAACTATAAAATAAACGGGGAATTCTATAAAGACAATTTAGAATATTATTAGAAATGAACCAACTATTTTAAAAATTTTAATATTATAATAACTAGTATTTTCCCAGATTCTAAAGCGAGCAATCTTAAGAAAATTAGTAGGTAAAAAATATGCATATATCATAGATAAATAAATGATCTCAATCACATTCTCTGCCTTACATCTTCTACTTCATTACATTTTTATCGGCAGCTCCCCCTTTCCGAGTTGAGCTTCTCAAGCTAAATGCAATCCTCTTACAATTACAATTATAAAAAAAAAAAAAAAACAAGACACAAAATAAAGGAAAAGCCAAAGGAAAACATGTCAAATTACAATCATTATTTCTGCTTGTCTGGCCCATGTTGCGATGCCCTGGGAAAGAATCGAAGTGAAAATCAAGTTTATGTTTTCGCCTGACTTGACAGAAATCAAGCACAAGACAAGATCCTGCCAGCACTTGATTGTGTCCAAGGACCCGCAGCGAGATACCATGAAAAGCCCCTGTGATCACAATTCCCTCGAAAAAGCAAAGAAAAAACAATGTCGATTTCACGCTAACCAAAAAAAAAACAACAGAAAGAAAAAGAAAACAAAGTAAAATCTCTGCACATATCATGGACAAGAAAGGGGTTTGCATTACACTGACAAATTGGTAAAATAATACCATAATTCTTATCCTTTTGCGCGAGCTAAAAACAAATATTGTATAATATTTCAAAAAAAAAAAAAAAAAAAAAGTAAAGGAGAAGAGAGAAAACGAAACCCTGAACCATAACGTCCCATAAACAGATGACAGACTGCAGAGCAGCAGTAGCTCCTGCTTCTGCTCCTGCCCCTGCCCCTGCGCCTGCGCCTGATCCCTCCTTGTGCCATATCTTAATGATTTGCATAAAACTTTAACGGAAATCTAATGAGCAGCAGGACAAGTAAGGACATTTGCATACAAGGATATGGTCGGGCCTGACGGGCCTGTCCCAAATGCCGACTGCTTGGGACCGGTATGATGCAACCATTTCTCAAACAACAGCCAAATGTCGTCTCGATGAATATATAATTAGATAGTGTGTGTGAAAGGTAAAGGATATGGAAGTACAACCCCAAACGGCTTCGTTCTTGTTGTGGTTAAGCGGCGCATCCCGTCTTGATCTAGTTGATGGTCTTCACGCACGACATAACATAGAGAGAGACGAACCAAAACCTATAACTATTTTTTGAACAAACTTCTTAACGGACATTCCAGCTTGGCTAGGGCCTTGACTTATCGAGGTCCTGTCGCGCACACACGCACACACACGTACAGAAGAAACCCACCCCAAGTTGGGTCTGACTCAAGGTGTGCGACTCACTCGCGCACTCGCGCATGCGCAACATTCTCAACTTCCAACTTTCAACCTCACGGCTGTTCTTTGTCCTTCTGTGCATATGCTCAACATATTGCAAGGAGCATTGGAATTCTCACTTAGTCCAGCAGTAGTAGTAAGTGACATTTGTTTTGCAGCCCATATCAAACGTGAGCCGAGGGTAGAGCGTGCTCGAATTGCGAAAACAAAATACGCAACCCAAGGCGCTTGATAACACATTTTTCTTTTCTGTTTTTTCTGCAAGCTCATTTCAACTGCAGGCTGTCAGTTCCTTCTTTTTTTTTCATTTTAACAAATACATATACATATAGAGTGCACAGCGCGCAAATATCCTTTGGATCAACACAGCTGCCCAGCACAGCGCGTTGTCTGTGCATTGTGCCAGGCTTTGATTGCAGCTACTTGAAAACGCAGCACGTCAACACAGAAGCCAAGACACACACAGAGCGAAACTGAGAGAGAGAGAGAAAGGGAAAGTCTATACATATACATCAACTCATATATACGCAGCCTAATGAGGCCCTTCATAAGTAGCATTTATTTTTGGGCATTGTGTTTGCCTTTCGCAAGGATGCAGCCAAGTAAGTGCCAAGTAGCTGAGTTGTTTTGTACGTGACTAACGTCTTGTTTGGCTAGAGATCAAGCAGCAGAAAGATCAAAATGGAGGGCATGAGCATCGCATTATATATATATATATATATATATATATATATATAGATATCTGTATGCAAATTTCAACAATTTAATGGAATAAGAAATGCAGGAAAATAATCAAGTACCAAAGTACCTAGCAGCAAAAAGATATTATCAATACCGAAGATCACTAAAAGAAATGCGATCGATATTGCTGACACATATAACATTCATCAAAATCTAGGAAATTCTTTTAATTAGTCATAAAATTACTCATTATTTTTGATTCCAGATTGCTGTTCCCATAAAAAAATGTATTTGCATTTCCTGTTTGAAACATATTAGCAAATCTATGACCTAATGCTAAAAATCAAAGTCTAAACAAACAGAAAGCACCAGAGTGACAAGATCATCAAATGATGATCATAAAGCTAATTCATTCATTCATTCATTCATATAAATATTGGACAGTGGTATAAAATGAAATTAAGTATACAAAATATGCAAATTAAACAAAATACTAATTTAAAATATATATGTATAATAAACAAAATGAAAAATTTAGAATTAAAAATATATGTATAAAAAAAATATTTGTTAAGCAACAATAATTAAAAATAAAAAAACGTGTATATAAGATTAAAAGCAATATCAACTTGAAAACACATATGGATAATGAATATACAAATAAAAAATTCTATACATTAAGTAAAACGATATAAAAATAAAAAAAAACCGTATTTATATTTAAAAAAAAAAAAAAAAGATAGTAAAAAATAAAATTAAAAAAAAAAATAGTAAAAAATTATTAAATATATATAACGAAAATTTTTAAGGCTAAAATTCGTTGTATTGTAAAATTTAACATTATTAAAAGGAATTACTGATTGTCTAAAAAGCTGGGCAATCATATAGCACAATCGTGCTCATTATGAAATGAAAGCAATTAAATTTCAAATGAAATTGAAATACTAAGAATCATTATATTACAATGCGATGAAAATATATTTATAATATTAATAAAAATAGTGACCATAGTGTCATTTTGTTAGTGTGCATTTGTATAGAGAGCATTTAGCTGATCATGCTCAAGATCGTTGAGGTCATTGACAAGGCATTTCCGTGATAAGATTTGCAATTGACAAGCACCGAGACTCATATTCATATCACACTGTATATATGTGTATACATATGCATATATTTTAGTTTATATAAATATTTATACAGAAGTAAAGAAGTAAAGCTTATCTCTTGTACTCACCTCTGGGGGAAATGAGCTACGTTTGCGTTTACAAACGGCGCCAAAAACGTTTGGACACTTTGCATACACATTAGAAGATCTTGGACGCAATGCGGGAATAAATAGATCCATACTTTTTATGCATGTTTTTGATGTTGTTGTTGTTGTTGCTGCTTTAGTTACTGCTGCTAGCTGCTTATATAGTAAGCATAATTTACTATCTGTGGATGTGGAAGTGTCTGAGGCTGTGACTGTGGAGGGTGCTGCTGCTGCTGCTGTTGTTGTTGCTGCTCCGCTGCTGCTGGCGGGGGTGACAACGTGATCTTGTTTCCCATTGCTGCTGCTGGTTGTGTTGGCACTGCAAAAAAAATGTAAACCATATATGTAAAAGTAGAAAGCAAACATGAAATGGATGAAAATTTTTGGCAAATGGCTGCGGGGGAAATTCAATGCCACTCAATCAAAAGAAAGAAAGAAAGATAGCGAAGAGAAAGCAAGTACGCGCACATAGGGGTCTGGGTCTGGGTCTGGGTCTCTCTATCTAGCATAAATTCATTGAAATTTTGACAGGCGCCCATTGGCAACATGAATATTTAACATCCGGGAAATTGTAATCGAGAGGCTGAGAGCGACGCCTCAAGCGACCCTTTTTCCGAAACTGATTTTCTTTCGTTTTTGAAAATTAAGCAATTTTGGCAAATTTGCATGCACATTATGCATAATGCAAGAGGAAGTAACTGTTTTCTGTCGATTAAATGGTACTCCTGCTGCTGCTGCTGCTGCTGCTGCTGCTGCTCCTTGGCAGATGTTTATCTCAAGATTGAAGATAACGGCACTTCATGCAATTCGTTGCGCGAATATTTTCAATTTCTGCCTTTTTGCAATTTGAGAAGTCGTTTGTTTAACCCTTAAGAGCAGCAGCTCACCTTGCGAATCAACTGAGATCTGCCAAAGGGGGTTCATTAAAAAAAAAGATCTAACAAATATGAAGAGGAAATATTCTGTTGAGATTGCTGCATGCCTGAATACCCTAAAAATATTTGGGTCCTTTGATATAATTAAATATACATATATATCTGAATCGTTTAAATATCTAGTAAAATTAAAAAAAAAAGAAAAAACAAAAATTATTATACTATACTATTATGAAATATCGAGTTGGAAAAAAACATATAAAAAAAATAATGCAATAAATTATATGTATATCGGAGTATTTATAAAAAGTAATTATATTATAATAAATGCAAAAAAAAAAAAATATATATATATATATATATATATATATATATATATATATATATATATATATATATATATATTTTCACATTTCACAGTTTAGATAATTTCTATAATCTATGTTATTTATGTCTAATATATATGGATATAGATAGATTACTAAAAGTGAAAACAAAAAAACAAAATGAATATAATACAGATCAAAGGCATTCCAATCTTTGTCAAATAATCACAATGCTCACAGTCAGAGTATAGAGAAGAGAGGGAAGCAAAGGGCTGCTGCACATCAATTCAGAATCCTAAGCCATTTTTTCGTGGTCCAAAAAGGATCGGCAAAAAAAGGCTTGTGTTTTGATGCGCTCCATCCTCTTGCATGTCGCAGCTCGCTCCTCGCTCCTCGCTCTCCCCTCACGCTTTATCGATCGCGTTTAATGGTTTAATGAACAAGAAAAAGTAATCACGTAGTAAATTACAAGGAAATGGAATCGCTTAGAAATGAGTTATAGCCGCGAAAGAGACTTCCACAGAGAGATAGAGAGAGAAAGGAGTTAAATAAAAAGAGGTCTAAGGACTAATGGCTCGTACGTGCTGTCGACCGCACACACAACACTTTTACCTTTCTTTTCATTTCTAATTTTTTTTTTTTTTTTGTCAACGCGTTGGGTCAGTAGGGTGCTCGTAGTTGGTTAAAGGTTCAAATCGAAGAAGAAATTTGTCAGCTTCGCTCGCGGTGAAAGTTCACTCAATCTTGCACAGCGTGGAAAAATTTCGAGTTGGCATCTATTTGGATTTTTTCGACTGGGTGTGAAAGGTCTAGGTAGGCAAAAATACAGCGGCAGCTGTAGCATCTTAGCGCATAATCAAAACTTTGGAATGGGCAAATGTTCTTGGAGGGGGAGAGAGGCCAAGCCATACTGAATATGACAAGCAAAGCAATGCAAAGACCTAGGTAAATACATATTTCAAATATGCATTGCACATTGATTGCCAAGGCAGGGATTGACGAGACAGAAAGTAAGACCCTCCGAAAATTCAGATAGTAGTCGGAAGTAGTAGTCTGAAAATCGTTGCGTTCCTCATTTCTTCAAATTTTCAATTGAGTTTTTGTAAAAATCATAGAAAATCTTTCATTATCAAATCCAATATGATTAAATTATCATACTGATCTCACATCGATAATAATCGCATGATCATTCAAAAAAAGATAGGTAAATGATCAAATTAATAACAAAAATTTATAATAAATATTGATAATATCCTAGAAACGCTTTTTAGTAATACAAAAACATATCTAAATATTACATTATAGTTTTCATTCAATAGATAAAAAAAAAATTAATTTTTTATGCTTTAAGAAAATCTAAGATATGAAAATGTTATTTTAAATATTCCCTAAAAAAAAACTAAAATAACATAAATGATGTTGAAATAATATAAATCACAATTAATATACATTCGTAATCCCCCCCAAATCAACCCTCAAAAGTATGCAACACTTTTTCACACATGCACATAACCTCACAAAAAATACCTAATACTTGATTGGGCAGATGATTAAGAGAATTCCGTTATAGTTTATTTCGTGTGACATATTTTCTCTTTTTTCAGTTTTTCTTTATTGTGTTTTTGCGCAATTCATACCAATAATTATGTCGCACACATGTTTGACCACAAATTTGATGTGCATAAAATGGACTATCACTTAAGTGGATCGAAATGGAGTTGCGAGGGTCGCAACTGACAAAATTCCAAATGACTGGGCAATTATGCAATTATATTGAAGCGCGCACTGGCCACTAGATGGGTTAGCATAGGGCGGCTGGCTAGCCTTATAAGAGGGTGGCACTCGGGCCGGCCAAACTATGCAAACTCACTTAATTTGGTAGAGCAACGAAAGCTAAAAAGCCACAAGCTGTAGATGTGTGCGTGTGCGTGTGCGTGAGTGGACTATGACAACATTATCAATGATTGTGACACGAATAGAGACCGACTGTCATTCAGTCAGTCAGGCAGTCAGTCGGTCAACCCCCACCTGGTCGATCCTTAAACACTTTTCTAATGACTTTTTCGCGCGCAATTATTTACTAATCACACGCAGGACTTTTGGGTGCTGGAATTCATGAAATTCATGTAGCGGAATGCGCAGCGGTTGCGCCACTTGGTTATCAAAATGTGACTCTCTTTTAACACCTACAACAGCTGCTGCTCGTCCTTTGGCGCAGTGAAAATGCATTTTAGATTATCGCACTTGGCTAGGGGCTACTGCGGGTAGTCGGCCATAACCAGACGTTCGTTCGGTCCCTCACTTTATAATTACGAAAATGTTATTAGATAAACATCATTGGGTCGCCTATGTAATAGGTTAACATGGCTTAGGTCTAGCAGGATAGTCTCTAGCAGCCGGGCCTCAAGGAGGAAGTGCCTGTCGTTGTCGCCACAGGAAGTCAGTTAGAAATTACAAATATCTATATATTCCTAAATACATATTCGATATTTCTCTTTGTTTTCAAGTTTTTATGTGGGGTGTTAATTGGTTGGTTTGCCTCGATGAGAGAAAAAAAACGGAAGTCTAGGCGACATCGCTGCAGCTAATGTGTATAGGAAGTGGGCAAAAAAAAACTTGAGAAAAATTTAATTAACCCGAGATCTTTAACACATGTTAAGATAGAGGAATACTATTATATTCATAATCATTTTTTTTTTTTTTTTCTTAAAATTTAAATTTACAAAACAAAATCAAACAACAGTATGCTAATTTGAAAAATATGTATATAATAAAGATATATATAACATAAATCTAATTATATTGTTAAATAAAAAACATACATAAATTAAAACAAGTTAAATAAACTAACAAAATAAAAGTATACAAATATTTATAATTTTCTATATCAACTATTTAAAATAAAATATAAAAAAATACGTTTTTTATGTTTTATCAATTAAAATAATTACATAATACACTTTTTTTTAATATTAAAAATTAATTAATTTATATTATTTTACAAAATAATTAATTATAATATTAAATAAAACTAAAGGAAAAAATCTTTCTTCAAAGAAAATAAACAAAAACGAAATTAAATTAAAGACTCACCTATTGGCATATAGATCCATAATTGTACGGCTTTGAAACGCCGTTGAAGTAATAAATTGAATATCAATTAATTTTTAACTCAAGTAGAGCTGCTCGTAAAAGCAGAAACTGAAGTGTGGCTTATAGTAAAGGAACTGAAACCAATAAAAAACAAGAAAAAACAAAGACAAAAAATTAAGTAAAATAATATATAAGCAAAATACATGTAGTCTATAAACAATTCATTTAAAGGCACATCAAATGTAGCAAACTATTAAAATTTACGACTTAGGAATCATCAAGGACCTCCTCAACATGGACAACATGTGAGACATTCATCCAACTATCGCAGCATGTGGTCCAAGTGAATGTTTGGTCAAAAACAGAAAAATAAGGAATAGGGAAAACCTAAAACAAATTTGTTTACGTGCATTTACGAAGGCGAAAAACAGAGACTAAGACAAACAATTCAAGCATCGAAATAATTCCTCCATTTTTCCCATATCGCATTTTAGCCAAAAGACCAAAATAAATATTGAGAATGGATTTTATGATGATGTAAAAATGGACGTGCCTTGTCGAAAGGTATTCAAATTACAAAACGGAACGACAAGGCTCTTGGATTAGACAGGTAGTGGAATGGTTAGTCATCATCATCATCATCAACGTCAACAGAGAATTTCCACGAGTCTCGATTAAGTATGCTGGCCGGACAGATAGACAGACGCAGGGTTTTCCTGCTGGCGTGTCAGGTGTTGGCCAAACAGGGGCGCATGCGCCAACGTCCACATAAACGTTGTCTCTAGTGGAGGTTTTCTTCTTTTGTTTCGCTGTACGATAACGCGTAATTATATCGAGCTCTAATATGGCAGAGATCAATGCACCTGTTGTTGTGGCTATTTGCCTGCTGCTGCGGCGAAGCAGGTGAATGGCCCAGTGGCAGCTGTTGAATAGTTGTTGGCACCCCTAGCTGCATATATTGAAGCCTGCCCAATGTTATGCAGGCTGCTTACTGCTGCTGTTGCTGTTTCTACTAAAGGATTCCACGTGTTAAAGCATATACCCTATATCTATATTAAAATAGGCTATGTTGCCCTTATAACTATTCTTATTGATCTTCCTTAAGTAATTCCATAAAGATTGGTGTGTAGAAACATTTCAATATCAACTTTGAATTCTGTATGATTCATACCATTCAGACAGCAATTATCTCAAATTTACGCTTTAAAATCCTTTCCCCCATTGCAGATTCCCGCAAAGGTTAATAATAATACGAATCCTGAATATTTCAGAGCCATTGAACAAGAATCACTTCGATTACATTAAAGTCTAATCCTAGTTTTCCCAAATCTAAACACATTTGTTTTTCTAGGGTATGCCATAGTCAAACAGTAAAATTTACTACCAGTTTAGTTACTTTTTATAGACACGACTTCTTTTCAATTCGTTGTAGTTGCAACTTCAATTGACTTCCCCTTTGCACTAATTGCTCCGCGCATTCGTATCCTGTCGCGTTTCCCTGTCTTCCTACTGTTGCTGTTGGTTCCTGTTTCGGCATTTCCTAAGCATTGTTGTCGTTGTTGTAGTTGTTGCTGCTGCGTGACATATGGGCCTGGCGTCATTTTTGCCACGATTTATGTGCCCCTTTTGTTAGGCATTCACTTACGACACCTCAACCAGGATATAACTACCCCATTTTTACTGCTTTTTTAGTTAACGACTTTCTTTTCTCCATGTTCGCATTTCTGCCCTGGTTCCTTTTCTTTTTGCCGCCCATCGCCTTTTGCTTCCCATTTCCAGGGTTTTTTTTTTTATTTCTTTGCCTATTTCTTGACTGCTTCTTCCTCTGCAAAACAATATAATTTTTTGGTTTTTTGTTGCTTTTCTCTTCCGACTTCGAACCATCATTTTCACACTAATTGCGGATATGCCTACTAATTAATTGCTGCCTTTTACTTTTCCTCATTTTATGGAGAGGTTTTTTCTTTTTTCACTTTAGAGGAAATTCCAACCCTGATATGAAAGACTCAACTGCAAAAATATTTATTTTCTTATAGAAAATTTAGTGGATATATATAGTTTACTACTAATGCTTGCATAAGTTGTAGTTTTTGGAATTTCGATTACTATGTAGGTCTATCATTCATATAAAATATCCTATAGATATCAACAAACATAATGCTGCCAATCTCCCACGATCTTTAATTTCATTATCTGTTATGTCTTCCATTTGATCATGTCTTTAACATAATAATAACACATCTCTATAGCTCTCACATTAAGACAATAATTAGTCACATAATAAAGTCTTGTGATCATTCCACCAACTCTCCAAAAATTGATGACGTCTATTAATCAACAGTAATCGAGTTGACCATCTCTGAAAAGATCATGTAGATCACTTAATAAATATAAATAACTTGTTTAGTTTCTCGGAAACCCAAGTTAAGTATAAATCGCTGCGACTAACATTAATAAATGACCTACTAATTGCAAATGGCAGTCAACTGGCCACACACTCAGCTCTATTTGGGATAAGTCCTGCAACTAGGACAACGTAGAGCTAATGAAGATTAAGCTGTTGGTTAAGGGAGCTGAAGAACTCGATGAGATTTAGCGAGAATTATTACAGCGGCAGGTATACAAATATAGATATATATGAATATATTTAGTTATGTAGTTGGTAGAGAGCGTAAGGAATTGGGAGGAGTAGAACATGAAAGGCGCTATGCAGCTTCCCAGGGCCTAATTAGACGCTGCATGAGTAAATTGTTTACCTGGAGGCCAAGGTCAACAGCAACAACAGCAACAACAACAATGAGCCGCGAACGGATTTAACTGGAATTGTTTTTCGAGGAGGAAGCAAAAAATTTGTTGTAGTTGTTCTACTATTCATATTTATATTTGTTTGAATGTGAATACACATCAATGTGAGTGTGTGTGTGTGTGTGTGTAAGCTAGTATGCGAGTTTGTGTGTGTATTTGTGCAACACACAATTTCCCACAAGGAAATGAAAAAAAAACTCAAAACCCGAGTTGCCAGTTAAGGTTAAAAGCAAACAAAAATGCGCAAAATGTGCTAAGAGAGCGCCAGAGCGAGCGAGGGACAGAGAGTGAGTGAGTGAGTGAGAGAGAGAGAGTGATAAATAGAGAGGGAGATAAACAGAAAAACAGGTCCCTGGTTTGTGAACCCTGGACTCATGGCCCTGGTCTCTGGTCTCTGGTCCCTTTGCCGAATTCCGAGACGCGTCTACCGTCTACTTCTTCTGTCTGCATACTGCAATTTTTTTTTTTGTATTTATTTTTTTTGTGCGTCCTTTTTGGTGTGTATGCCAATGTGTATGAGTGTGTATGTGTATATATATATAAATGTGTATATATGCGAGTTGTTTGTCGTGTTGTTGTTGTTGTTGTTGCTGTCGCTGTTGCATGCATTTTGGGCTGCGCTTGCACAAGGAGAAAAGATACATTCCTGAGATACTCAAGATAACTACGCACATATATAGTATATTGCTACATATACATACAAAAATATATATTGTATACTGTATGCATGTATGCATTATATGCATCTGTAACACGAATTGTCTGAATAGTCTGGATTGTCAATGCCAGCCAATGCGTTCGCTCCTTGTGGTCGCCTGTGCGCTTACTGCAATTAGTGGGAACTCCAAGTGGCTGCACAGTGGGTCAAATCGTATACGGTATACCCATTCGCTTCTCATATGGACACTTTTCACCAATTTCAATTTCAACTGTCCAAGATTTTAGTTAGCTAGTCCAACTATACAGGTTTTATACCCAACATCGACCTATATCCCAGAAGAGCTTTCAAAGCGCATTAGAGCTTCGCATTAACTGAAGACCCTGTGCTTCTCAACCCTCTCCAACCTGTACCTTGTTAAGATTCAGATGTGTTCTTGAGATGTGATAATTAGATAATCCGCTAATCGAGTTTTGTTACTGAAGTGCGATCATCAGGTGCTATTGTGATATATGCCCATGTCAATTACTAAGAAAAACAATAGCTGTCCAGACAATTTACTCACAGCGCACGCGTGGCCATGTAATACATATGTATCTATATCTGTAAATATATATGTATGTATCTGAATCTATATCAGTAAATATATTTATGTATTTAGCTGCATGTACATTTGAATACGAATCTATATTTGCTTCAGCATCTGTACCTGTATCTGCATATGTCTCTGCAAAGCATATGCATATATGTATGTATTTGTATCCAATAAATATCAATTAATGTGAGTAAATCTGTATATGTAACTGTATATGTATATGTATATGTATATGTATATGTATATGTATATGTATATGTATATGTATCTGTATCTGTATCTGTATCTGTATCTGTATCTGTATCTGTATCTGTATCTGTATCTGTATCCTGATCTATATCTATATCTGTATCTGTATCTGTATCCTGATCTATATCTATATCTATATCTATATCTATATCTATATCTATATCTATATCTATATCTATATCTATATCTATATCTATATCTATATCTATATCTATATCTATATCTATATCTATATCTATATCTATATCTATATCTATATCTATATCTATATCTATATCTATATCTATATCTATATCTATATCTATATCTATATCTATATCTATATCTATATCTATATCTATATCTATATCTATATCTATATCTATATCTATATCTATATCTATATCTATATCTATATCTATATCTATATCTATATCTATATCTATATCTATATCTATATCTATATCTATATCTATATCTATATCTATATCTATATCTATTCTATATCTATATCTATATCTATATCTATATCTATATCTATATCTATATCTATATCTGTATCTGTATCTGTATCTGTATCTGTATCTGTATCTGTATCTGTATCTGTATCTGTATCTGTATCTGTATCTGTATCTATCTGTATCTGTATCTGTATCTGTATCTGTATCTGTATCTGTATCTGTATCTGTATCTGTATCTGTATCTGTATCTGTATCTGTATCTGTATCTGTATCTGTATCTGTATCTGTATCTGTATCTGTATCTGTATCTGTATCTGTATCTGTATCTGTATCTGTATCTGTATCTGTATCTGTATCTGTATCTGTATCTGTATCTGTATCTGTATCTGTATCTGTATCTGTATCTGTATCTGTATCTGTATCTGTATCTGTATCTGTATCTGTATCTGTATCTGTATCTGTATCTGTATCTGTATCTGTATCTGTATCTGTATCTGTATCTGTATCTGTATCTGTATCTGTACTGTATCTGTATCTGTATCTGTATCTGTATCTGTATCTGTATCTGTATCTGTATCTGTATCTGTATCTGTATCTGTATCTGTATCCTGTATCCTGATCTATATCTGTATCTGTATGTGTATCTGTATCTGTATCTGTATCTGTATCTGCATCTGCATCTGTATCTGTATCTGTATCTGTATCTGTATCTGTATCTGTATCTGTATCTGTATCTGTATCTGTATCTGTATCTGTATCTGTATCTGTATCTGTATCTGTATCTGTATCTGTATCTGTATCTGTATCTGTATCTGTATCTGTATCTGTATCTGTATCTGTATCTGTATCTGTAAATGTATCTGTAAATGTATCTGTATTTGAATCTGTCTGTATATGTATCTGTAGCTGTATCTATCAGTATTTGTATCTGTATCTATATTTGTACCTGTATCTGTATCTGTATCTGCAATGTATCTATTTGTACTGAATTTATCTCTTTCTGCTAATGTATCGATATCTGCATCTGCATAAGTATCTGAATCTATTAATGTAAATGTATCTATAGCAATTGACTGCCGAGTGGTGCGTGTGAAAGTAACCGAGAAGACCAAATCAAAATCAAAAACGACAACAACAACAACAAAACCAATACAAAAATATGTTCTTCAATGGGCGAAGCCGTTCCTGGAATTGCCGGCCTTGAAGTAGCCGTTAGGCCAGGGTCCAGGCCGACGGCGCAGACCCAACGATGCGCTCAATTGATTATTTAGTTTATATTTAGCAGCAGTCGCTTAAAAGGATGCGACTGCTTCAAGTGGCCATCACATACTATATATCCACATATCCGACTGACTATATGCTCGCTCTCTCCTTCTCCGTCTTTCTCTCTCTCTCTCTCGCTCTCTGCGATCCTTTTGTTTGTTTGCACGAGAATAACTGGAAACTGTTTATCATTGTTGTTTCTGCTTTCGACTGCCCTTTCAGCAACAACAACAACACAATCCCCACTTGGTAAACACACACACTGCTAGGGCTTCGTCTCAGCTTCGTGTTCATTGCAACATTTGCAGCGACAACAAATATATATGTATAAAAAAAAAAAACGTCGTCAGACAATGAAAAATGCTTTCGATAAGCCTATATGAGATAGTCACGATCCTATTTGTAGGCTGACTCTCTCTTTCCATCTCCATCTCGATATCCAGATCTCCCTCTCTCCAGCTCTCTCTCTCTCTCTCTCTCTCTCTCTCACTCTATAAATAATTGAGAAATATTTTTACTTGGAATTTTCTTTTAGGCCAAATCTGAGCAGGTGATATTTGAAAATATAATAAATGGGTTTAATATGTGAAGATACATTTCGTTGTTTGATTTTATGCCGCATCACTTGAGCAACAATCTAGCGCAAGTGTTGAATCAAATACCATCAAAAGGACCTCAAAATGATATGAAAATGCTTAAAATTGTAAATCTCATTTGAAAAGAATTTCCATTTAATTCAAATTAATTTGCATATCTGAGTGCACTTCAAGTGACTTTTAGCATCGAATTCTTGATTGAATTCTTGAATTATCTTTTCACCAACTAAGTTATCTAAGTTTTCTCATTCGGATAATTTAGCGTCGATGAAAACATGTGTATTACAAGGTGATGATACAACTACCAGAGCCCCCTGCCCAATGACCAATGCCTCGTCATGTTCATCTTCATCTATAGCCAGTTTTGCGCAGATCCCCTCCAGCCCCCTTCCAACAGATGCAAGATGAAGAAAACAAAAAAACAATAAACAAGTATTTTGCAAAAAATAAAAATAAAATACCACAACGCAAAGCATTGAGAAAACGGCAAATTATAAAAGCAAAACGCAAAAAAGCTTCGGGCAAAAAAGGCAACAACAACAAAATGCAAAAAGAGCGCAATAATAAACAACTACAACAAGAGCCAACCAAAAGAAAGTCGCAAAATAATGAACAAATTGTAACAGGTAAATTGAAACAGCCAGCCAAAGCAAAATAATACAACAAAGCTGCTAAAGCACATTAACAACAACAACAACACGGACAGCTAGACACACACACACACACATACACGCTCACATAAATATCAATGAACCCCAAAGCCGTCGCTGCCGCTGCCGCCGTCGCTGCCGCTACCGCCGTCGCAATCGCAACAACATTGCGGCTTAGACCCCCAAACAACATCGTCACCTGACCGACCGAACGGCCGCCCCTTCTCTTCGGTCTAGGAGCCGACCACGTACTACCAACAGATTTTGCGCCACTTTTGACATAGTTCACTTGCTTATGCTCTTTCTTTCCATCTGATACTCTTTCGGTTCTACGCTTTGTGCGCTTGCTTCGTTTTCGTCAAGTTTTTTTAAAAGGTTCGGTTCGATGTGTTTTTTTTTTTTTTTTTTCTTCTTTTGCTTTGAACTTTTCACGTCGGCGCATATCTCAAAAGCACTCAGCACACAGCGCACTGCGCTTCGAAGCGTTGCGCTCTGCTTGCGCCGACTGCGGCGTCGCATGTACTAAAAAGTGTTTGTTTGTTGTTGTTGTTATACCGAGAATGGTAACAGAAAAAGTGGACGCAGAGAACTGCGCCAGCGTTGACGCGCTGCGGCAGCAGCAGCAGCAGCTCGGTTTTCTGATTGGAATAAAACGGAAGAGCACATTTCATAGTATGCGTGAAGCCGACACACGAGAGAGAGCGCGACACTCATATATGAGCATACTCCCCTCTGACAGAGAGCGCAGATGTATGTGTTAGTTCGTGTATGTGTGTGTCATTGCTGGTGGAAAAAGAGAAGTGGCGCGAATTGGGCGTTTAGTTGGCGCATTTTTTTACCGCCCAAATTCTATTCAATTGGCGCGAAAAGTGCAATCACGAAATATATGTATAAATGCGAGCTGATTAGAAAGTGGCGGCCAGCCTTTAGATGATAACCAATACGAGCTGAAAACTTATAAAATATGCTGCAGTTACCCGTTCCCATTCCTTTTCCAATTGGGCCAACACTATAGGTATGCAACAGCAACAACAAAAATATGCAGCAGTTCACAGTTTAGTCAACCTCGCTTAAATCCTAATTGGCATCCAACTGCGACTTATTCCAATTGGCAACCGGCTTGTTCGTATGAACATTAACATCTTCCAACAAGAATGTAACTGTTACCGTTGTCAGTAATGAGCCGACGGCCAGCGTGCAAATAATACGACGAACTTTTGACAATCAGCTCCAACTAATGAATATATACTTCATTTTAATGTGTGACTGCCTTGCTACCTTGTAGTTGTAGCAAAAAATGCAAAGACACGACGACACACTCGCACACACGCTTAACACACTCGCACACATTCGCAGCATTCGCTTATATCTCACACTTGTCACACGCGTAATTTTTTACATATATCAAATTTTTGCTCATCCAATCCGTTAGCATTTGGTGCCTTGTTATACTTATTCCTTTACCTGCAATATTCTGAATACTAAACGCCAGAAGATTTAGAATTGGCAATAGAATATATATAAATTATTTGCACATGAAAAAATCTATATTTTTACTTTTTTTATTATATATACGTCGTCTCACACGCCGGCCACGAACAGCAGCAGCTGAGCAGTGATCGTTCTAAGCACAGTGCTCGAAGCTAACCCAAAGAGCGAACGAACAATCGAGTAAGCGTCAGCGTCGGCGTCGGCGTCGATTTCGACGTCGACGTCAGAAAATGAATCGAGAGTCACCAGCCAGTCATACACATGCTGAGTATATTCCTATGAATATATGTATATATATATGTGTGTGTGTGCAAGTCAAACGAGCCAGAGCACATCCAGCGCCAATAGAATGCAACAAACACACGGCTACATGTTGTAGCTGTTCTTTTTGGTAGACTAACTGACATTTAGTAAAGAGAGCGAAACACAGACAGAATGAGAGAAAGAGAGCGAGCGGCAAAAGCACGCATCTGGCGCGCGAATAAAAATTATTGCCAGCCAGGCAGGGGCAATTTTCTGGGAATGCGTGTGGCTCAACGCCTGCAGGAGCTGCCAGACCCCCGCAACGCCCCTCAGCAACAGCCAATGCTGGAGCCTGTTGGCATTTTACTGAATGGAGCTGAAGCCAGTGACGCTCCTTGTGAACCGCCAACAAGCAGGCAGTTTGTGACAAGTGTGTGTATGTGTATGTGAGCTACAGCTGTTTTCTGGCGCTCGTTTAACGGACGTTGCGCGCGCTACAGCTGTTAAAGCTGCCACCTGGGCTAAGGAAGATACGACATTTAGGAAAACAACAATGTTATAATTAACATATTTTTAATGATCCAATAGCAGAATTCATTAATTCCAATCAAATTGACTCCAAGCTATAGAAATCATTTTTTAATTCGGCCAAAAGTCTAGTAATGCCAATTATAATGCATGAAAAAATACTAGTTTTTATGAAAAACCTACTTTTGTCACTAAAATGTATTGAAATAAATTCGAAAATTGCGCTAAATGTTTGTATTTAGGTCACTTCACCTACTGTTTACATTTACACTTTACCCATATTCAATCTGACGAACCGATGGCAACGCTGCACACACCCAAACAAACCGCCGCAGCTTTGCTGTTTTGCGCGCGTCAAATTTTGTCATTTTTGGCACCAAGTTTACTGGCCTCCAGCAATGTATTTCTAAATGAAACCATATGCTTGAGTGTATGCCGTCGATTGGTGAAAGCACACAGAATCTAATTTGATAAAGTCTGCAAAAATCATTGCAAATTTGGATGAGTTATTAATGAACAAAGTTGTAAATTTCCCGCGCGCGGGAAGCTACGTCGACGTCAACCGCAGTCGCTCTCTTTTATTCTCTCTCTCTCTCTCTACATAAAATGACAGCTGAGACGATGAGCCACTTGGGAGAGCACAAAGAACGACGTTGACAGCGACGCGAACACTTTTTCTTCTTTTTTTTTTCCATAGAACACAAGGCAAGGGCAGAATAGGAAAAAAAAATTTAAACCAAATTTTTCGACCAAGAGCAACGGCATCGCATGTATTGCAAAAATAATCAAGAGAGAATTAAATTATGGACGTAGCCAGAACGGAGCTTTGAACCTGTCTAGCGGACAGAACTGCTGCCACTGCTGCTGCTCTTACACTCACCTGTTCCGGATGAAGACTTTCTATGCTGTGCTGTAGTTATTGTTGTGGATGATGTTGTTGCATTTGGGGTTGGTTAGGCGGCTATATCTGTCTATAGCCACGCGCGCACTTCGCACAGTCAAATAATGTGTGGGCTCCAATGCGTTCTCCACGCGGATGAAAAAATTTACAAATTGCACACGCACACAACATACACACACCGTACGGGGCTTAGTATTTTCCTATAATTTTATACTGTGAGTTTTGCCACACACCGGCACACGCTCCAGTCCAAGGCCAGTTGCGGTCAAGATCTATTATACGCCAGTGTTTTGCAAGTGTGTGTGTTGTTTTGGACGCATTTATATCCACAATTCCTTAGGATCACCATCAACTTTTTTCAGTTTGACAAAAGTCCAAGTGAACTGCGCCGTCGCCGTTGATGAGTGGAAGAGAGTAAAGCGATAAAAGAGCATTTCTTTAGTGAGGATACGCTCACACTTGCTGTCTCATCAATAAGCGATAGTTTTTGGGTTGCCATTCGCAGCGAGCGAGCGTAAAAATTGAATGGCACGCGAATGGCGGGCCAATTTCAAATCTGATTTATTTATAATAAAGCAATGCACAAAACAAAAACGTATATATTTTATATATGTTTTGAATAGCGTTTAAATTAAATTAAAGAAGAAGATACGTAGACTTCACTTGTAGCAAATTATTTAAATAGGAAACACTTTTTTTTTTTTTTTCCTTAAAACATATAAGGCCTTTTATACTTAATAAATTATAACGTTGCATATGGTTTAGAAATATTAGTTAAACTACTGACTTTACTTTGGAATCATTTTCAAATGATTGTCCGCGAGCAAATTCAGTTTAATTTTTATTTATCTTAAAAAAAAAAATTTTAAAAAAATATGTAAATAAACCGAAAACTTTTTAGCGCAGCGAATTTTATTTAAATTCTATACTTGAGAAGTCGAAATCACAATAAAACAAAAGCTACGATAGTAACAAATTGGGCACAGCTGCTGAAAAGTGCCGAAACAGCGTTTGAGCAACAAAAATGAATAAATATATAAAAAGTGTGTAAAATGCAGAACGCAGCAGTATGATAAAAGCGGAAAAATATTCGAATATCAAATGCCCTGACAGATTAAAAGTATCTCTTTTATGCATATATTCACTGATTGAATAAATTTGTAAAATTTGTTGAAGCTAAACTATTTTTCGTAAAAACAATTAATTTGAATGCATTTACAGACAAAATATGCAGACCTTCAGGAAATTACGCTAGTGTGTCACTTGTAGTGCATATTTTTACCATTCCATTACATAGGTAATCACAAAGTGAATATACGCTCACCACATAAGGTACCTTAAGCCATAATGCAATGGCCATGCACACTGCTCCATATATCAACAGTCCACTTATATACAATGGCATATACATATGTTGATGTTGTTCCATGTTTATTTAGAATTGATTTTTTCATTTTTGGCTAACATTAATTTAAAAAGAAAGTTTTAAACAAAGTTTCTGCACTTTAGATGACCGATTCCTTGAATCCGCGCGCCGCATAGTCTGATGGCGCCGAACGATCCGAAAGACGGGGAAAGCCCTCATCGCCGGGCACGCAAGCCTTGCGCGACGATATTACACGCCAGCCGCCCTTACGTGTCCAGTCCTGGAACGAGGAACATAATATAGTCGAGTGGGACGGAATCCGTCAAGGAGATACTTACATTCTGATTGTATTTGAAATAGTAAGCAAGGCTATAGATGCCAGTAAGGGCAATCAGCGCCTTGCCTGTCCAGTAGCGCACGGTGTAGGCACGCTGGAATCCCTGCGAGAGAGTGCAAATGAATTGAATTTGATTTTCTGCCGATTACATAACAATTAATGCACGCACCAGCGCGGGCGTCAGAGCTTTGCACACCGCGTCCAAGGGTGCACGGTATATGCGCTTAATGGGATTGTTCAGCTCCAGCTCGAGGGCGGGCACCTTGCGGGGGCCATGGTGCAGTTCCTGATCTTTGAGCCATTGCTTGCGCCAAGCCCGCTCCTCGGGCGTCATGCCGATGAGGCGCTCACGCTCGCGCACCATGCGTCCCGCTATGGACATGGGCTTCACGCCGCCCGTGTCTGATGCGCCGCCAGCAACCATTTTTGTACGTTTTTATTCAAGCTAAAATATGGAAATGTTCGTAAAATGCGTAGCTCGAGATATGTTGTGGCAAATACGCACCGATGAAAAAACGAAAACAGCTGTTTGAAGTGTCATTCAACGCGAAGCACGGACACTGCAACTTGTGCTAAACGAGTGTTTTATTCTCCTCTTGTGATTGCCTTAATCGAGTATTTTGTTCTCCAATTGTTATCGAGTTTTTCGTTCCCCAATTCTTTTGATCGTAATAGTTAAGTATTTTTTTCTCGTTGTGGGGAGAACATTAAATGTTTTTCAGGTACCTCCTATTCTTTAAATTTAACGTAAATATTTATGATCAAATGGTATCAGCGAAAGGGCATTCTGTTCCCATTATTCATTCGTGATTGGCAGCACTTTAAATGGATCTAAAATAATGTGACTTGACATAAGGGGTACCTGTAAATCGTACACTCATCTAACTTTTACTATTAATGCTCTGATTGGTTCCTCTCGTATAGTAGGGAAATATTTAATACCAAGAGGGGCGAGTGTGTAGCTGCCGCTATTTATTATTATGGGCAGCACTGTATGTTGAACTAAAATAATATCGTTGAGGGGTATTAAAATTTAAGTTGAAGCTGTAAAGAAAAAAAATATGAAAAGTCTATTAGACGTTTTCGGGAAATAAATATGAAAAGGAAATAAATAATTATTTAAGACCAATAAATGCTTGAATATAAACTTAAAAATTTAGTATCACGTTTTTATTGGGCGATTTGTATGTATTTGTATAAATGACAATATTAATATGCTTGCTCAGCTTATTCGATATACTATGCTTACAGTAGACAAGCTATCGATGTTTAATATATCACGATATTTTTGAACTTTACACATCACTAAAGAATAAGCGTGCAGCGGTTTGGCCACAAGACTGTATTTGTATTTGTTTTCTAGATATTTACAAGCAGTATATTTACCTCGCAATAAAGTTTCCGCTTTTGAGGCCCATGTCCCGATAAGTATGGACGATTACAACTGATAACAATATCAATTGCAGAACAAATAATTAAACAAAGGCGAGTTAACAACTTTTGATTTGCAGAAAGAACTTCGCACAATGGAATCGAAATACCTGATCAATGGCAATGGCAATGGTAATAGCAATGTCAATGGCAATACGAGTTTGACCTCGAACTTTGCCGCCAAACGGAAGCTTGAGCCAATGAAAGAACAGAATTGCCTAAAGAAACCGAATTATAGTCCGATCAATAACAAGAATTTACTGGCCAACAAAAGGAGCTGCATCGACCAGGAGCGCAAAGCGTTGCCCGTGTATCACTGCAGGCAGCGCATCCTCAAGGAATTGGAGGCGAATGAGACACTGCTGATCATGGGCGAGACGGGCTCTGGCAAAACGACCCAGATCCCGCAATTCTTACTGCAAGCGGGCTACGCCAACAGTGGAATCATTGGCATCACACAACCAAGGCGCGTAGCGGCCATAACAATAGCCAAGCGAGTCGCCCAAGAGCTGGCGAGCAATGTTGGCGACACAGTGGGCTATACGGTACGCTTCGAGGACGCAACAACAGAACGAACCCGTATCCGCTACCTGACAGATGGCATACTCTTGCGGGAGGCGATAGCGGATCGATTGCTGCGCCGCTATTCTGTTATCATGTTGGACGAGGCGCATGAGCGCACGGTGAATGCGGATCTGCTCTTTGGCATTGTGAAGGAGGCGCAGCATGAGCGACGCAAGTACAAGCTGGCCAAGCTGAAGCTAGTAATCACCTCGGCCACCATGGACATTGATCATTTCGGCAGATACTTCAATGTGAAGGGCATGTACCTGGAGGGCCGGACGCATCCGGTGCGTGTGCTGCACACCAAGGAGCCGCACGAGGACTACATTCATGCCGCGCTGGTCACCCTCTTCGATATCCATCGCCACGAGCCCATCAACCATGACGTGCTCATATTTCTGACGGGCCAGGAAGAGATCGAGGCGCTGGCCCAACAGATCCGACAGCTGGCGCGAATCAACAACTCGGGCCCGTCCGATGTGCGCGTCTTCACCCTCTACGCCCAGCTGGCGCAGAGCAAGCAATTGGAGTGCTTCCTGCCGGTGCCGGCGAACACGCGCAAAATCGTGCTGGCTACAAACATAGCAGAGACTTCGATCACTATTCCGGGCATTAGGTGCGTTATTGACTGTGGCTACGTCAAGGAGAAGTCGTTCAATGCTAGCTCTGGCCTGGATCTGCTCAAAACTGTGCGCATCTCACAGGCTCAGGCCTGGCAGCGGAGCGGGCGCGCCGGACGCGATGCTCCGGGTATCTGCTATCGCATCTACACCAAGGCCACCATGGAGAAGTTTCGCCTCGCCGCGCAGCCGGAGATATTGCGGGCGAATCTGACGGCCACAGTGCTGCAGTTGCTCGCCCTGGGCATCGACTGCGCCAGCTTCGATTTCATCGATAAGCCGCCGGCGGAGGGCGTGGAGAGCGCCTACAAGGCCCTGGAGCAGCTGGGCGCCATCAAAGCGGGCAGCATAACGACGACGGGTCGGTGGATGGCTCAGTTCCCGTTGGATCCGCGATACGCCAAGCTGCTACTGGCCGCGCCCACATTCGGCTGCATGGAGGAGATGCTCAGCCTGGTGGCGGCGCTGTCCAGCGACAACGTCTTCATTGGCCACACGGACAAGAGTGATCTGGCCACCTTGGCCCACGCAAAATTCCAGTCGAAGCACGGCGATCATCTGACTCTGCTCAACGTGTTCTCCACCTTCCAGAAGACAGAGAAGCCGAAAATCTGGTGCCACGACAATTTCCTAAACATTCGGAATCTAAACTATGCGCGCAATGTGCGCAATCAGCTGGCCGAGATCAGCTCCAAGCTGAATCTAGCCCTCAACAGCTGCGGCGACAACACGGACGCCGTGAAGAAGTGCCTGCTCACGGGACTGTTCGACAATATTGCTCTGCTCCAGAAGGAGGGCCACTATCTGACGCTGAGTGGGCGTGTCAAGGCGAAGATTCACCCGTCGAGCGTGCTCCATGGCAAGTACAAGCCGCAGTGCCTGATCTTCACGGAGCTCGTCCAGACGGAGCACAACTTCCTGCGGCAGGTCACGGAGATCAGCATAGACTGGATCGAGGAGATCGTGCCATCCATCAAGTGCATCCTCAAGTGAACCTTCACTTCGGATACCCAACAGGGTTTACACAAAAGCAAAAGTTATGATTATATTAAAAATTGTTTATAGACTGTTTTTTTTTTTTAAATATAAAAACAAATAATGTATTCATAAAGTTGACTTTTCTTTTGCGAATCGGGTTTCCACATTATACTAGAAAAAGTTTGCACTTTTAGCTAAATTGAAATATCCAAAAGGAAATTAGTTACTCTAGCGAAGTTAATAAAAACTAATTATTTTTTTATGGTTTTTTCAAATTGGTTTTTTTTTTAACATATTAAAAATATGCATATATATATTGTATTTTTTTTTTATATATAGTTCGTTACATATATATTTATATTCACATTAAGATTGCACAGAGAATGAATGTTTAAACAGAAAATAATTATATATATATATGTGTGTGTAGTGAATATTGCATTTAAGTACTGAAAAACAATGGAATCTAAAAAACAATATTTTTTCATAATTTTTTTAACAGAAACTATCCACATTTATCAGTCTATATGTACATATGCATGTGTGTGTGTCGCTGTCCTAGAGATGTCCATGCATTGGGGGCTCGCTCAAGTAAACGGGACTGCTGAAGGATTTGCCAGCCACGAGCTCCTCGAGATTCTCACCCGCATAGCTGACGAATGGCGAAATCTCACAAATGTCGCCATGGACCGTACCGCCGGCTTTCTCAATGTATTTGCGGTGCAGGCGATGCAGGTCGTCGCGTGCTGTGCTCGGGCAGTCCTTGCCGGCGGAGTCGGCGTTCTTGAGGGCACTGAACTCTTCGTCACGTGGCACCTCCATTGCCACAAACTTTTCAGCAAATTCGAAGACGTCGAACACGAACTTCTCAATCTTAATGCCATTGGGCTGGTTGGGCGTCAGGCGATTGCCCGCGTTGTCCACAAAGGGTATCTTCTTCTTGGCCACATGAAGCTTCAGCTTACGCTCGTAGCTGCTGCCGATCTTTTGCAGAAAGGCTACAGTGAAGAAATGATTGCATATGTTCCCAGCGCTGTAGGTGAGACGTCCGTCTGCGTTGCGCATTTCGGCCGTCTTCTGGGAGATTTCACTGTACTCCACCACCTGGTACTTGTTGTCGACAATAGCCACCACGCCGACGGCCTCATTGGGCGACGACTTCTCCACCACCTTGGCGGCGCAGTCTGCCTGCTCCTGGACGCAATAGCCAATGAATATGGGATCAGCCACCTTGATCAAGATGTTGTCAACGCTATGTGCATGCACATAGAGTATGCCACGCCTCTTCATATCGTCCAACACACCCGCACGCTGCATAGCCCGGTAGATGCCTCCATTGCCATCTGGAGAGCGCGCGACGCGGTGCTTCTCATCTAGAATAATGCGTCCGTCATAGTCGAAGCATGGCAACGAGCCTTGCTCGAAGAGCATCACGTTCTCCACCAGCAGTCCGAAGTAGTTGTTGGCCTCCAAATAATTAAGCGTCGGCTGCATGGTGTGCTCCGACGTCATTATGTACCAGACAATGCGACCCCGTTGACCACACGCCTCTTCGGCCAGTTGCTCCAGCTTCAGGATTCTCTCCGCCTGTATGCGAAAGAGCGTCTTATGCGATTGCAAGCCCACATCGTACATGCCCTTGGGATGATCGAAGCCAAGTCGAGTGCCTAGATAGATCAAATTATTAACATATTTATAAATTTGTTCCAAAATCTTTAATATTGTTTTTCAAACGGTTTGCTGAAAATTCAAGTTTTAATGTTACCATCATTGCAACTATTGATTGATATGGTAGAATGTGCAATTCTATTTCAATGTTTAATTCCCAAATGTAATTGTATTCATTTAATCGATCATTTTAATACACAAATGGCATAAATTATAAATAACCAGATCTGATCTGCATCGTCTTTTGTTGTCTGTTGTTGCTGCGCGCCCAGCCGGTTGACCTTAAAAACTTGTTTCTTTTATTTCGGCTACGGTTTCGCTTTCAATACGAATTCGATGTTTTTTCTCTTTATATATTGTATCTTTTTGCTTCTTGTAGCTATTTAGCATTAAAACCTGTCATAAGGTCACTCGCATATAATACTACCGGTTTTTTAATCATAGCACGCTTATCGATTGGTTAGTGATTATTAGCAGCATTGTTATCGATAAATAAAGCAGCAGTGGGCTATGCGAATTCGGTTACAATTTTAACCGTTATACAATTACCATGACGTGAGAGAAATACGTAAGAATCAAGTGCACGTACATTTGTATGTACGTATCGATGTATGTATGTATGTATACATATACGTAGTAGCTATAACCAAATGCCAAGAGCCAGGCGAACGTTAATTTTTCGTCTCGCGGCATTCGTCTTTCACAGAAAAATTGTTATGGCTTGCAAACGTAATTACGTCATATCGCTTGCAGCGAGCAAAATTAAACATAACGGGAAATATCAAAACAATGATCAGCCGAAGTAGCAAGCAGCAAAAAAAGAAAGGGAATTCGCAGCAATAGCAGGAGGCTAACTGAAACAGGCTATTGGCTATTGGCTATTGGCTGGCTAAAAGAACGGCTGCAATTAATAGTGCTCTATGCTGCTTTGTCTGACTGGAATGGCGTGTCTTGCGAGCTGAATAACAAATTATAAGTGAGAGCAACAACAACAACAACTACAGATGCACGAGTGGGCAGCAGAAGCAGGCGCTCAAGTGTATGTGTGCGTCTGTGTGTATGCATTTATTTCCCAGTGTGTTTGTGTGTGGCATGTTTAATGAAGCATTTTTTATATCAATCTAATTAGCTGTATATTTACATGCACACAATTATATATGTATACACACACACACGTGCACTCGCACGTCTGCATAGTCTTTCCGTTCCAGCCTCGCCCATCCCCCTCCCCTAGATTTCTGCATCTCTTGGCAATCGCAAGCAAAACTACAAAATCACTAATTTATTTAGTAATGCAATTTTGTATTTTTTTTTTCATGTAGTTTCCGGTCGAGTCATGTTTAAGTATTTTCACAAGGATAGCATAATACTTGTGAAATGATTAGTAAGAAAATGTCCTATTGCTTGTTAAATTGCTGCCACAATTGAAATGAATGTGCATCAAAGTTGCATAAAGTACTGCAGTGTAATATGTGTACATACATACCTACATAATTTAACATGAGTATAAAATAAAAGAGTGATGCAATATGCTAGCTGAAATATTGAAATTGCTGCACTTACATGCGCATGTACATACATACATACGTATGTGTACATACATACATATACAAAGCACAAGCAGCCGGCACCACGGTTAAGTTCAGCTTATATGTATGTGTGTGCGTCCCAAGATCAGTTTAGAGAGTGAGACAAAAATTTCCTTTTTTGAATTGCATGAGAGTTGCGTAGAGTTGCGGAAATTCCACAAATATTTCCCTTTTGGCGAAGTCTTTTTAGCTGATTGCATATGTACATACATACATACATACACAATGCATGTACTCAAAAACAATTCCTATGTAGATCGCTATCATTTTTGCAAGACAACAACCCAATATTAATCAATCAATTTTTCCAAACTTTCGATTCACTTTCTTTTAGTTTTTAGCTATTTGTATATTGCCACTCACCTTGTCCACCCGCCATGAGCAGCACAGCGACATGACCTTTTGCAATCTGTTGCAATCCGATCTTCCGATAGGCGTTCAATTTCTCCGGCGAAGTGCGAGCTATGGACAGTATCTGGTCTTCGGGCATGGGCTGCATGCGGCTGTCCAGTTTAATGCCATTCGCATTCATTGAGATGGTGGCACGTTCCCAATTGGGTTTGATCTCATCAAAGTCGAGCTCATCTAAGTCGCGCAGCAGTTGGAGGCGTTTGTCCGGCGTCAGCTCATCAAAAAACTTAAGTAAATGCTCCTGCCTCACCTGGGCGAGTCGTATTTGCTGCTTTTTCAGGTGATCTGTCATTGTTGTTGCTGTCGGCTTGTTGGCTGTTCACAGAAAGAGAGAGAGAGAGAAGTAGAGGAAGGAGGGAAAGAGAGAGTGGACGTGGAGAATGGAGAATGGAGAGTGACAATTAGATAGCGAATGTTGAATTTATATATTTTGTTAATGAAGTAGTGTGATTCTTGTATCGTTGTCTAACTTTTTATTTCTTTTATTTTGTGTTTGTTCAACGCGATAAATTAATTTATTTTATGTTGATAATGACGATAGGTGAGAGTAAACCGAACCGTTATGTGCGGCGAACAGTGCGCAACTGAACACCATTCGCACGCCCTCAGTGGTTTTTCTTGGATGGCGACTGCGACGCCAACAGCGGCAGCGACGTGGACTTCGAAGCTGCTGCTTGAATGGCAGGCGCGCATGTGTGTAAACAAGTTGAATGTATCCAAGCGTGTGTGTGTGTGTGTGTGTGTGTGTGTCCGAGAGTGTTTTGACGTGTTTACAGTCATATATTGAAATGGTCGTTAGGGCTATATTTATATATATACACCTATATATTTACACCTATATATTTACACATATGTACATACATAAGTATATGTGTATGTCTGCACATAATATTTGCAGTACATAAATAAAAAACTAATTAAATGAATATGGTGTACATACATATATATTAATGAATTACATTCTGATCGACATTTCTGTATATCATAATATCTATGTATGTACACCCATTATACGGAAGCTTATTAGCATTATAGCTAAACAATATATTTACAACGTCAACAGATATCAATATGTGATAACTAATCTGATCGGCTGATGTTTATAGCCAAAAGTACAGAGAGCCATTAGATTCATGTTATTTGATATATTCTCTAAATAAGTTATCGCATTTCACATACATACATACATACATATTTTAATAATATTCTTTCCGCTTGGTACGCTCATATTATGCATTTTTATTTACACTAGGAATTTTTTGGCAGCTGCCTCATATTTCCTATAAGATCGAGCTGAAACATTTGCTGTAAAATTGCAATTGCTATAGCAAATGACCCTGACTAAAGTGAAAGTATTTGCCGATTGGCTTAAACAAAGAACCAGAAATACTTAAGGGCAAGCCACAAACATAAATACACATGTATGCATATAATATGTATGCATGTGTTACTTATAGTAGCACTAGCCTAGTTTCAGTTACAATTCCAGTTTGAGTTCCAGTTGGGAGTTCCTGCTCAGCACAAAAAAAACTGGTTTCATTCTGTGCGAAACGAGAGTGAAGAGAGCATGAGAGGGCAAGAAGAAAATGACATTTACATAAATTCGCCTAAGAATTGTCGAAAAGCAAGTTGATTTTGTATATACAGCTATTGTTGTTTTACTTATTGTTGCCACGACGTTGACGTCGTCGTCGTCGCCGCCGACGGCGACTGCATTACACGTTGGCAATAAACCGCAACGGTCACCAACACACTTAAACACCGTGCGGGCTGAGCAATGCGAGCACCAACACAACCACGCACACACCCTCACAGACGCATGTATGTACGTCTGTTTCGATAAGATGTTTTGTTTATACTGCGGACCGGGGCGAGCCTGCTCGCTCTTTTTTTTATTCGCCAGACTTTCCTTAGATAGCTAGGGCATTTTTCTTATCAGAATGGAATTTGAAACTTACCATTTCGGAAATGTGAATGCCTATGTTGTTGTTGCTGTTGCGCATTGAAGTTACTGTTGAGACCCATGTTTTTCTTTAGCGAAATGCAAAAAAAAAGAACAAATTTGCATGCGTTATGCACACACTTATTTACTGATTTCACTGGCCACTTGTTTTCAACGGAACATTTTATTGTTATTATTATTCGTATGTGTTGCGCGACAGGCAGTTTCTCAACATGTCAAACTGTTGGGTAATTGAAAACAAATGGCATGCGTACATAAATGAAAACTTAAATATATAACGCGAGCACTACGGCCATTAGCCCCAACCGAATCCAATTGACGAATCGATATTTGAGATGTGCGATAACTATCGCTGTGACTTATCGCAAGTTCGACGCAAATTGCATGTTCATACGATTTCTTGTTGTTAATCATGATATTGCTAGATTGTAAACTATGATAACTGTGTATACGAGAGTGGACTGAAAAATTGACTTTCAAGTACAAATACAATAAAAGCTAAGATTACATATATTTGTAGCATTCGCTTCCCACTTCATTTGTGCTTTTGAATAATTTGGCCACACATACAAATACTTATAAATCCCAGCAAGCTTTGGCACATAGAAAAATACTTTTTGGTATTTATCAGCATGTTGCTAAAATTATTGGATTCAGAGCTTCGTGCTAATTATATGCGAGCAGCATATCAGACTCATGCATATGCGTATGATGAATGCGAATTAACATCTTTTTGGCTTTTCAAATATATTTACATTAAATGTTATAAACTAAATAAAGCATTTTTCTGTTTTATCTTCAATACATGTAAATACTATATCTGAAGTTTTGCATGTTGTGTAGGCGCTATATTGATGGAAGTATTCTGCGTCTGCTTTCGGGACGTCGCCTGTGATAGGGCGTAGGCGTGGCTGTAGGGCAATTAGAAAACTACACGTATGTTAATTTTAAAGCAAAAATAATGAAGTAACATTAAATACAATTACATCAACATACACACAAAAAGATAAACATAAGCAGCTCAAATCAAATTCATTTATGTTAAAATATATATATATATATATATATACATATGTATATATATAAACTGTCTAATTGGATTCTGCATCCAATTGGATAAGCGTCTCATTCGTTTGCTCCTCCTCTTTGGGCGGCGGCGCCGGCATGGGTATTGCAATGGGGCTCATCGTGCTGATCATGCGTGGCTCAGCATGCGCCGTTGTAATCGGTTGCAATTGCTGAGCTGCAGGCCTGACGAAATCCGGCTGGGGTGCTGCACCAGCACCAGCTCCAGATGGATGGCCATGACTGTGGCCGTGACTGTGACCATGATTATGGCCATGACTGTGGCTATGTTGCTTGTGTTGCTGTTGATGCTGGTGGTGATGTTGATGCTGATGATGTTGGTTATGATGATGCTGATGCTGCTGCAGCTGCTGTTGCTGAGGAAAAGATTTGGGCAGCTGCGCGTGACGTGTGGAGTCCGTTGCCTTAAGTCGCTCACTCAAAGCCTTTAGAGCGATTTGTCTAGATATAAAAGATATATAGAAATAATAGAAGCGAATTAAATTCCATTAGCTTACCGCCTACGCTCAATATCATGCGGATCCACTCCAGGCATTTGCACCGATACGGAAGTCAAGCTTGCTGTTGAGATCGTACGCAACGGCGAGGGCGCCTTCACAACGCCAGCGCGCAAACAACAATTATATATGGGATTCACTAGGAGGCTGATAAAGGGTTGTGTCACATTGGGAAAAAAGCTGACGAAGGTGAAACTCTCAGAGCTGTCGCCACGTCCATTTGGATGATGCTGATAAAAGCGCAAATAGATCCAAGAGACAATAGCACCAGAGGCAAACATGGCCGGATATGTGCCATCCAGCATGCCAATCGCCCAGCAAATGATGGCCAAGATGAGCACAGACAAAGGAACGTTTCTGCAGCAGCAGAATGAAGAACAGATTATATATTAAAAAGACATCATTTAGTGACTTTAGAAACCTCACCGATTAGTCAGTCGTCCGTAGCGTGTCTTGAAGATGAGATGATCCGGCATTATTTGCCGCACAGCCACACAGATGCCAGCCACATAACCAGCCAAGCCATGAATGTGTACATCGAATAATATTGTTGGATTCTTCGTAACCATATAGTAGAATAGATAATATATCGTCGTTACGAGCGAAACGCCGAAATTGCTTAGTGCGAAAAATTTGAAAAAAAAACTTACCATTTCGGAAATGTGAATGCCTATGTTGTTGTTGCTGTTGCGCATTGAAGTTACTGTTGAGACCCATGTTTTTCTTTAGCGAAATGCAAAAAAAAAGAACAAATTTGCATGCGTTATGCACACACTTATTTACTGATTTCACTGGCCACTTGTTTTCAACGGAACATTTTATTGTTATTATTATTCGTATGTGTTGCGCGACAGGCAGTTTCTCAACATGTCAAACTGTTGGGTAATTGAAAACAAATGGCATGCGTACATAAATGAAAACTTAAATATATAACGCGAGCACTACGGCCATTAGCCCCAACCGAATCCAATTGACGAATCGATATTTGAGATGTGCGATAACTATCGCTGTGACTTATCGCAAGTTCGACGCAAATTGCATGTTCATACGATTTCTTGTTGTTAATCATGATATTGCTAGATTGTAAACTATGATAACTGTGTATACGAGAGTGGACTGAAAAATTGACTTTCAAGTACAAATACAATAAAAGCTAAGATTACATATATTTGTAGCATTCGCTTCCCACTTCATTTGTGCTTTTGAATAATTTGGCCACACATACAAATACTTATAAATCCCAGCAAGCTTTGGCACATAGAAAAATACTTTTTGGTATTTATCAGCATGTTGCTAAAATTATTGGATTCAGAGCTTCGTGCTAATTATATGCGAGCAGCATATCAGACTCATGCATATGCGTATGATGAATGCGAATTAACATCTTTTTGGCTTTTCAAATATATTTACATTAAATGTTATAAACTAAATAAAGCATTTTTCTGTTTTATCTTCAATACATGTAAATACTATATCTGAAGTTTTGCATGTTGTGTAGGCGCTATATTGATGGAAGTATTCTGCGTCTGCTTTCGGGACGTCGCCTGTGATAGGGCGTAGGCGTGGCTGTAGGGCAATTAGAAAACTACACGTATGTTAATTTTAAAGCAAAAATAATGAAGTAACATTAAATACAATTACATCAACATACACACAAAAAGATAAACATAAGCAGCTCAAATCAAATTCATTTATGTTAAAATATATATATATATATATATATACATATGTATATATATAAACTGTCTAATTGGATTCTGCATCCAATTGGATAAGCGTCTCATTCGTTTGCTCCTCCTCTTTGGGCGGCGGCGCCGGCATGGGTATTGCAATGGGGCTCATCGTGCTGATCATGCGTGGCTCAGCATGCGCCGTTGTAATCGGTTGCAATTGCTGAGCTGCAGGCCTGACGAAATCCGGCTGGGGTGCTGCACCAGCACCAGCTCCAGATGGATGGCCATGACTGTGGCCGTGACTGTGACCATGATTATGGCCATGACTGTGGCTATGTTGCTTGTGTTGCTGTTGATGCTGGTGGTGATGTTGATGCTGATGATGTTGGTTATGATGATGCTGATGCTGCTGCAGCTGCTGTTGCTGAGGAAAAGATTTGGGCAGCTGCGCGTGACGTGTGGAGTCCGTTGCCTTAAGTCGCTCACTCAAAGCCTTTAGAGCGATTTGTCTAGATATAAAAGATATATAGAAATAATAGAAGCGAATTAAATTCCATTAGCTTACCGCCTACGCTCAATATCATGCGGATCCACTCCAGGCATTTGCACCGATACGGAAGTCAAGCTTGCTGTTGAGATCGTACGCAACGGCGAGGGCGCCTTCACAACGCCAGCGCGCAAACAACAATTATATATGGGATTCACTAGGAGGCTGATAAAGGGTTGTGTCACATTGGGAAAAAAGCTGACGAAGGTGAAACTCTCAGAGCTGTCGCCACGTCCATTTGGATGATGCTGATAAAAGCGCAAATAGATCCAAGAGACAATAGCACCAGAGGCAAACATGGCCGGATATGTGCCATCCAGCATGCCAATCGCCCAGCAAATGATGGCCAAGATGAGCACAGACAAAGGAACGTTTCTGCAGCAGCAGAATGAAGAACAGATTATATATTAAAAAGACATCATTTAGTGACTTTAGAAACCTCACCGATTAGTCAGTCGTCCGTAGCGTGTCTTGAAGATGAGATGATCCGGCATTATTTGCCGCACAGCCACACAGATGCCAGCCACATAACCAGCCAAGCCATGAATGTGTACATCGAATAATATTGTTGGATTCTTCGTAACCATATAGTAGAATAGATAATATATCGTCGTTACGAGCGAAACGCCGAAATTGCTTAGTGCGAAAAATTTGAACATTTCGAATTGACCCCAGAGAGGCTCCAACATTTTGCCGCACAGTCCCACTGTGACCACATCCACCATCACCTCCCACCAGTGTAGCTCGATGAAGCAGAAGGTAAAGGCGGTCCATATCCAAAATTTACCGTTGGGCAATAAATAGCCAGGCGTTACGCTTAGCAGCAATACTGCTGTCTCCGAATAGGATAACAGATAGCCCACTGTTGTCACTAAACAGATCAATGTTATCACTGGCGACGTATTGTGCAGCAGAGCAGTTAGCTGCTGTTTTAAATACGGTACATTTCGTGTGAGTGGAGCTGACATGGCAACTCAAATTCAGATTTCGATTGCCCGCAGATGATGTTGTTGTTTCTCTTCTGGGTTTTGTTGTTGCTGTTGTCGTCGTCGTGTTTTGCTTGTGTTGCGCACAGCTTGGTCGTCGCACGTTATGCTGCTCGGTTTGTAAATGCGCATTAGTAGATTTATTGTGTGCGTTTATGTTGTTTAAACTGTGTGTCGAATTGCTTATTTTTATTTATGATTATTTTTCCATTTTATGCACTACAAAGTGAGACCAGATTCTGTAAAGCCAGAAATCCCTTATGTTGATTTTGGCTCTTGCAGAAAGCCGATTATACTATATCGAAGCTATCGCTCCAACAATACATAAATATAAATTAATTTTCTTTGAAATCGGCATATAACAAACTCTGAACTGTTTAAGCATTATTATCTATAAAAGCGAAAACGAAAATTTCCCAAATCCAATACAGAGCTTTGTTGCATTACAATTTTAAATATTGATATCGATAACATTGCATCCTAAGAGAGCGGTAAACTTGTAAATTTCAAAATTCAAGATTTTAACTTCGAATATCAGAAACCAATAAAAAATACATTTTTTGAATTAAAAAGTTTATCTAAGTTACGATTTATTATTATGACAATTTGTATGCATGATTCTCAATGCGTGATTTTCAATGTTCGTTTCATGTACTCATTATCATCGTGTGTTGTAATAATTTCACGTGTAATAGATGATGGTCTATATAATTATATTACACATTCAGTTAAAAAACAATAAATTGCATTGAAATTCAATCAATTCGGTGAAATATTGAACTTAAGCAATAAAGTCTCACATTTTTCAGTTATATCTTTTACAAACTAATAAAACTATTCAAACTAAAGTTCTTGTCGCATTAAACACAAACATTTTCTCTTTTTTTTTTTGCCCTAGGCTAGCAGCAAAAGACCTTCAAATCGTGGAACTTTTTTTCTTGAAACCACACGAGGACGATGATGTTAATTCACTTAAATCGGTAGACGCGAGGCGGGTGGCGGAATCGCAGCGAGCTGACATGTGAGAAGTATATGATGAAGTATTTTCTTGCTGTTATTGTTTTGGGTTTTAATTTCTATTTCGTTTGTGATTGTTAAAGTTCGCTGCTTAGAACAGCAGCGTGCCCATGCCACCCATTTCGGATTGTTCCTTAACGAAAATCTCAAAGTATTGGTAGATGATCGTCACAGCCAGCAGGATACCCGTACCGGAGCCAATGGCGCCCAGAAAATCAGCCATAACGGACAAAGCGCCAATGCAAAGACCACCAAAAGCAGCAGCTGTTGGAATATAACGATTCAGTTCATGAATCATGGAGTTCTCGCGATGACCGCGCATGACCATGTGCTGCTCCTTCAGCTGCTTGGCAACCTATGAAAGCAAGTCAAGAAAATATGAATTAATTAAATACAAATGAATTTAAATTCATGCTTAACTTACATCCTTGGCTGAGCTGCCAGACACATCGATCCACGTCTTGGAGAAGAACGCACAAGAACCCAACATGAAGACAATGTAGAGCAGAGCATGGATCGGATCGGTGAGTATGTGGCCCACGCTCTCTGGTGGAGACAGATAGTAGCACAGGCCGCCAATGGGATAGGAACGAGCTGGGCCGCCACCGCCAACATCGGCCCAGACACCCAGCAAGTTGATGAAGAAATTGCCTTGGAATTTGACGGCCAACATCTGGGAGATGACATACAAGTTGGAGACCAGAGCCGACTGCAGAATGATGGGAATGTTTGAAGTGTAGAACAACTTGATCGGGTAGCTGCTGTATTGTCCGCGGTAGCGGGCGCTCTTGATGGGCAGATCCACGCGGAAGCCTTGGAAGTAGATGACGACAGCAAACACCAAAATGGTGGCCAACAGATTCATCAGATTGGGCAAATTCTGGCGATAGAATGCCTCGCGAAGAGCACGCACTTTATCGTTGCGTGTCGCCATCAGGTGGAAGAGGGCAATCACAGCGCCCTCGAATTCGGTGCCGCGTCCCGTTGTCACAGTGGTGGGCGAGAATGCCTTCCACACGATCGTCTCACAGATGTTCGTGGCAATGAACAACGAAATACCAGAGCCCAGGCCATAGCCCTTCTGCAACAGCTCGTCGAGCAGCAGGACAATCAGACCGGCAGCGAACAACTGGATGATGATCAGCAGACAGACGCCGGCGCCAATTTCCGATGGATCACCGTACATGCCAGTCATTACATAGACGATGGCCTGGCCAATGGTGATGACCATGCCGAACAGTTTCTGTGCGCCGTTGAATAGAGCACGATCCTTGGGCGTATCACCGACTTCGATGATCTTGGCGCCAGCCAAGAGCTGCATAATCAAACCGGATGTCACGATGGGCGAAATGCCCAGCTCCATGAGTGTGCCACGATTCGAGGCGAGTATCACACGTATCCAGTAGAAGGGATCCGCTGAATCGGAGCTCATTATGCCGAACAACGGGATTTGACAGCACACCAGGAAAATGAACAATGTGATAGCTGTCCATAGTACTTTCTCTCTGAATTGAATCTGCAATAAAATATTTACAAAATTTAATTTAATTTGAAAATAGTTTTCTCGTACATTAATAATATCAAAATATTGAAGTAAAGTAATATTTAAATAATTAATATTAATTAATAATATATTATTATTATCATTTATATTTTTTTTAATGAAAATTTCTTCTATACGATTTTTATTTTAATTTCTTCATAAGCATTGCAGCAGCATACCTAGCCCTTCATTGGCCCCAATCGCACACAGCTACCGCTATTCCGACCTACATGTGTGTACGTGGGGTAATGCTTAAACAACAACAAAAAAATCAAGTTTTGCTTATCGTTGCTCGTCATATGGTCGAGTCAACACAACAATACACACGAAGCTGACGTCGCACAGCGTCGTGCGGCTACTTCGTGCGAGCCGAAGTTTGACGTTTCCACGTCGTATGCGGTATTGCATTGTTGTGTCAAAATTGTATAAAATAGTAGTAGGGCAACAAGTAGTCAACAAATCGTACTTCACGTTGATAACGATAGTAGTAGCTAATTTCAAATGTTTTATGAATGAAAAACTACTTTAAATGATCAAATCAAAATAGAAACGAACACTATATAGTTAAAGCCAGCTTGATTAATGCACATGTATAACTTCTTCACAAATATTTACCACTTGATGGCGAAATAACCCTTTTAATTTCGACTCAAAATATTATTAACACTTAAAAGAGCAACATGCATTTCTGTTCATTGGCATTACAATTATCTATGTATAATAAATATAATATTTCAACAACTTGTGCGCTTTCAAATGTCTACTACTAAATCAGAAATTGTTTGCGTGGCGCATTCAACCGACAAGTGAAAGCAAACCTAAAAAACGCGTGCGCTGGCAACACTGGTGCACTACAAATCAAATACGATATAAAAACGCAAATTAAACACCGAAAAACCAAAAAAGTTCATCACAAATTACACTTTTTGGCACTGTAATTTAGTACGTAAAGAAATATATACATATAGCTGTCTTTTGGTAATTCTACATACCTTGCGCTCTGGCTTTGCAATTTCTGGCAGTATACTGCAGAAGGGCTTGATAACTTCTAGGAATTTGACTGCAAATGGGTGAATGAAAACAATTAATTTGATTAGCTTTGCTTGCAATGTATTATTATGTTTTATAGCTCGCACTTTGCACAATTAGCTGCGGTGGTACATAAATTCTCAAAATTCATATTTTTTTTGTATACGTAAGCAAGTACGGGGGTGTTGCCGAAGCGGCCGCAGCTTATTGCCAAGGTTGAGCGGTATTTTTACGTAGGTTTTGCAGCTCAATTTATTGGCGTTGTACTTACTTCCCATTGTGTTTGACTTAATGTAACGTACGGCAGGGAACTAAACTTATGATTTGTATTTCCGCACTTTCTACACAAAATTTAGAAAGTTTCAGTTCTATTGGGGAAACTCCAACGGGCACAGCGACCGCTTCAACTGACGAAAACCGAATGAACGATGCTAAGGAAAACGAAAATAACCGAAGTAAGCACGACGTGTCATTTGCAATATAATATTGACGTTTCTTAACATTGGATTAGGGCTGTTAATATCGATATATCGATTACTCGATAATCATTTAAATTCGAAAGCGAACTTATGATTTTTAGTTCCTGATTAACAGTGTAGTTTTATTATTATTCTTATTCTTTTTATTATTAATCTTAATTTATGTTGTACTCCTCTACCTTAAGATTCCTTACTATTTTATATTTCGCTCAAATAACGCAAAAATGAGAAAGGAATGTAAATTAACAGCAGGTGTAGTAGCCTGTTACTGTTATGTAAAATTAATATATGTAAGATAGTCACCACAAACTGTTAAGTTAGGAGCGAAACTGCTAATTTTAGTGTTGCCATTCTTAACTGGAAATATGGCAACTTTATGTGACATAGAACTCTACAAAAAGCAAAGCAACCTAGCCTGCGAAAACAAATGCAAAGCAACAATACAAACGCAGGCGAAATCAAATTATAAGACACAGACGTAATATATACGTGAAAAACTAGCTGGCAACAATAACAGTTGCGTGTGTTAATCCAAATGTCAAGAAAAACTAGCAAAAAGCGACGGATCAAATAAAAATTGAGTGCTTAGTGTAAATTAGCTATGACTTCGGTTATATATGTGGAATTGAGCTCGGATTCGGAGGAGGAGGTAAAAGCGCCAGTGACAGCGCCAACAATGTTCAGCTGGTGTAGAAAAGTACAGTTGTATTTTTAATAGGTTTTGTGCATTGGTGTGCGCGTATTAGTGTTGGCGTGCGTGCGTTTATATTTGTTTCATACATGTGAATGAGCATGTGTGTGTGAGTGTGTGTGTATTACAAATTATGTGTACGAATATCATTTTCGCGGTGCTTTTATTGTTGCCCGCACACATATGCATATGCACACATACACCAACAGCTCGACGCGCACACACATGCACAGATCCAATGCTGCCAATGTTGCCACCTTGGCTGCAGTAACTGCTGCACTTGAAGCTAGCAATTAGAAATGTTAATTGTTCTAACTGAAACCAGTTGCCATGCATGTGTGGGTGTATTTATGTGACATTATTGTATAGTTTGCGACGCAATTCACTTAAATGTGAGCTATGTTAACATTTTGTTTACATGAGCAGGCGAAATAAATGTAACTCTACACTCTATGGGTCGGCGCGCCTCAAAACTCTACACACATTGCCCCACTCACACAGCTGCAGCGGCGTATTTGTTTGTTTTGTTTTTAAATCGAATTTAAAATGCAATACCCAACAGGTCGTTTTTGTTTTCTTTTATTAATGTTCTCATCTCCGTTTCTCTACAGGGTCCACCCGATGTAAAGCGACCGCGTCGAGAGCTGACAAAGGTGTCTACTTCAAAAACCTTGCCAACGAAATTGTTGCACATACCAAAAGCTTCTATTGTCACGCCAGCCAGTGGAATTAAGGTCACGCCTACTGCAACGGCGGTGACAACGGCGACAGCAGCTGGAACCGTGGTCGGGACATACAGGTATCGAGCACTAGTAAAATCATTTAATAATATCTATGTACATATTCAGCAAGACATAAGTTTGAATCAATGCGCTTACTAAATATCGATAAGATATTGATTATTGTTCTGTTAAAATGTTATCGGTAACTGACAAAGCGCATCTTACAGGTCCATGCACATACCCAGCGGCATAACGGTAACCAAGCACAACAACAGCAATGGCAATTTCAACATGTCCACTGCCAAAATCACAGTCGAAACTAACAACAATAGCAACAATAATAATAACAATAATAATGTGAACTACAAACCATTTAAAGTGGCAAGTGGCACCTGGTCGAAGACAACAGCAGGCACCACCATGGCAACCATCACCAGCGTACCCAGTCCACAGACGCTGACCTCAAAGCCGGCGCAAAGATCCGGCACAGTCCAGCAAAATGCGACGATAAAACAAAAGTCAAACCCAACTGCTGCTTCACAAAAAACTACACAGCATCAACTACAACAACAGCAGCAGCAGCAGCAACAAAAACAACAACTACAGCAGCAGCAGCAGCAACAAAAACAACAGCAGCATATTCAGCAGCAGCAAAAACAACAGCACCAGCTTCAGCAGCAGCAGCAAAAACAACAGCAACAGCAACAGCTTCAGCAGCTGCAGCAGTCAAAGCAAAGGCCAGCAACGCCCATCAAACAACAACAGCAGCAGAAGCCAGCGATACCTGCATCACAAGTGCAACAAAAGCATGGTACGACACCAACATCCACTCAGCAACAGCAACAGAAGCAGGCGACGACAACATCAATGCAGCAGTTGCAGAAGCAGGCTGCATCGATGTTGAAACAGCAGCAACAGAAATCCGCAGCAATGTTGCAGGCGCAGCAACAGCAACTGCAGCAAAAGCCGTCCATTACGATGTCAGCAATGCAGATGCAGATGCAACAGCAACAAAAGGCATCTACACCAACTCTACCGACACAAAAGCCAATTTTGCTGCAACAGCGACTGCCGAAGCCTCCGCTGCAACAACAGCAGCAACCGCAACAGCAGCAGCAGCAGCAGCAGCAGGTGAAAGCACAGCCAGTAAACCAGCAAATAATGTTAACCAAAAAGCTGCCAGTTAAGCAGACGGCCAAGCAAACAGCGCCGCAACGTTTACCCACCTTGCAGAAGATGCCGCTTAACGTGACGTTGACGTCGCCCGCCACCCAACAGAAGCTGCCGCCGCCAGCCCACAGTGCTAACAGCAGCAGCACCACCAACAACAGCAGCAACCTGCTCCTGCAGAAACAGAAGATGCAGCAGCAGCAACAACAACAACAACAGCAGCAGCAACAGCAGCTGGTAGCACCGCCGCCTGCACATCATGCGACGAGTCAGCTGGCCAAGCTCACCCCAATGCCCATGTTGAGTAGACAGAATGTCGTGCTGCCAACGCCAACGTCGATTAATAGTGCAGCGCGCACACTACCCTACAAAATGAAGACGACAATAGCAACATCTACGGCTGTAGTGACAACAGCTGCAGCAACAGTGACAACAACAGCTCCAACTGCGGCAGCAACAGCTGCTGCCCTGCGCAACGTTCAACAGTTTACGCCCAGCAGCAATAGCATCACATCAGCTGGCGCCACGCCACCTTTACGTCTATTAGCCACGCCTCCGCATTGCGCGGCAGCCCTAAATGAGCCGCTGTTGCTCAATTTGCCACCCACGACTAGCATAACGCCACAGCTGACGCCGACAACAACGCCACCGCCAACAGCAACGTCAACAACAGCAACTGCAACATCTGCGGCTGCTGCTAAGATTACCTTTCCGGGTGCAAGCATTTCACCTGTCCCTAAGCCGGCGACGAAGCGCGTGCAGCCCATCACAGTGCTCAAGAAATCCGATGAGGAGTGGCGGCGGCACATAGCGCAACAGCAGCTCGAGCAGTGTCACAAGCCAAAAGAGCAGCCCATTGCCACGCCTACCATTGTGCTAGTCGAATCGCCGCCCACTACGCCACCAACCGAAAAGGTGGATAGCAGCAGCTCCGCTCCAGCTGCTTCAACAGCAACCTCAACTCCGGCTGCCGCTGCTGCTGCTCCAGCTACAACACGTCCGCCACTTGTGCCGGAATATGCGGCCTTGCTGCAGCTATGCCGTGAGCTGGACAAATCGCCGGATATGGAGCGATTGATTGACATAAAGCTGATGAAATACTATTACAGTGTCCACGAGAACTTTGTCCGTTCACGTGGCTTTCGCAAACAATTGGAACAGACCATGGAGCGCATGCGCAATGAGCCGGACATGATTTATGTGCATCTGAAATATGTGGTGGATGAGCTGAAGGTGAGACGTAAGGCCAAAGCCGTAGAGCTGCCACCTGACGAGCCGGAAGAGAAGCCAACACCAGCAGCAGCACCGGCAGCAACAGCAGCAGCAGCAGCTCCAGTGCCAGCGCCAACTGCAACTGAGATTAAAAGTGCACAGCCAGCTCCTGCTGCTCAAGCGGCTCCTGCTAGCACCGGCAACAAGCGCACCGATGAGCGCATTAGAAAATTGAATCGCACTCTGCATACCATTACGAAACGTATTAGCGCCTTGGAGGAGGCGGATGTTGATTGGAATGACGATGATGACTCCAGCTATCTGCAGGTGGAGCGCTACAAGAAGCGCGCCTGCCAGATCTATGAGAAAATCTGTGATTTAACCGGTGAAAGTAAGAGCGCCCATCGCCAGATGAAGCAGCCCATAGTATTTAAGGATACGCCATATCCACAATTTAACCGCACACTCTCCGCGTTCGTCAATCGCATGCACGAATTTCCCGATTATCATGATGTGCTCCAGCTGCTTGAGCACTGCAATAAGGATAAGAATCTGGGTTTGGCTACATTCGAAATGAAGCGCATAGGTAAGAGGAAGCTATTGTTGTTGGTATCCCTATAATTCATACCATATTTTGCAGCTCATGATGCCTTCGTTAAGGTGGGTCGCCTGCTGCAGGCGAGGCGCAAGACTGATCTCTATGAGACCGTGACTCATTTCACGGCCAATGCCAAGGATCCGGCTGCCTCGGATGCAACCCTGCTGGCTAAGCTGAATGAGAACAACAAAAAGCAAACCAAAATCAGTGACATTCTAGAAAAGTGGGTAACGTTTAAAATAACTCTCATTCCGTATCCCAACTAACCTGTAACGTGCCTTGCAGATTTGCTCGTGAGCAGGATCTCACCAGCGAGGAGCAGCGAGAGGCGAGACTAAAGGAAAAACAAGCTGCGGCAGCCGCTGCAGCTGCTGCAGCAGAAACATCGACAACAGCAGAAGCAGAAGCGGCAACAACATCAGCAGCAGCTGGAGAGGCAGATTCTAAGCATAAAGCTGTTTCAAATCTGGACGATGAGAAGCCCTGCACCAGCGCTCAGGCACAGGCGCAGGCAGCCCAACAAATCGACTTAACGAATGGCCTAGAAAGATGCGAGAGCGACAGTGACGAGGAGGACGAGGATGATGAGGACGATGATGAAACGGACGAGGATGTGGATGCCTTTGTTGATAATTTTAAAGCAAACGGCGATATAAGCGATGTTGAATCCGATACGGAGGCAAATGCAGCACCAAAGACATCTGCTGCTGCCGCAACGGCGGCTGCTCCTGTGATAGTTAGTAATGTAACGAGAGTCAAGACTACTGCTACTAATAATAATAATAATGCTGATGATAATGTTGATGAGAGTGCAGAGGCAGCAGAGGCTGCCAAGGCGTTGCCCAACGGCAAGCTGAAGGATACGCCTGCAGCCCAGATACTAAAGGTAATTTCCGTTTCTAGTCTAAATGCAACTGTATCTACAACCAGCAACAATAACAACAACAATAGTAAAAGCAACAACAAGAATATTAGCAGCGCAGAGCAGCCGTCGCAGCAGCAGGAGCAGCAGCAGAAAAACCAGCAGAGAGAAAAGCAACAGATCACAGAAATTATCATTTCGGATGAGGAGTCATAAATGTTCCTCGTCCTTCATTTCCCATCAGCAGCATGTTAGTTTATGTTTTCTTTAGTTAGAATTTATTTATTTATCTCATATTGCGCACAATTTGTTACACTTCCATATACGATATATTAATTGTTTTCAATTATATTTGTATTCTATGTATCATATATATATTTAAATTTAGTTTCCATTACTTATACACAGCACTTTGTGGATGCTGTTTAATAACTGTAACTTTTTTAGTGCGCAAAAAACGCTTAGATAGTGTATATATGAAATGCAACTACTACTATATTTAAGTGTATGTTTTAAAAAAACACTAATGGCATAAGAAATAAAATGAAAAAATCAAATTACCTTCATTTTTGTTCTGCACTGTTTTTCTTATGTTTGTCAACTAATTTGAAATTATTGCACTGTCTGCTCCTTGTTATCGAAACTATCGGCGTTTAGCTTGAAGCTTCCGCCTTGAGCGCTCCAAGCAGATAGCTAGTTATGGGTGAATTGTCGAGGACGGTTTCCTCGATAATATCGAAATGATCATACTTATCGAAAATCTTGAATGTAACTTTAAATCCAGCATCCTGCAAATTCTTGGCGAAAACGCGACTTTGCTCGATGAAGGTCACGCTCTCGTGTTCTGCAGCTATAACATGCGAGTGGACGCCAGACCAGAATGGACTATCAGCAGGCCAGGGCCATAAAATGGGCGACAGCTCCTTGGCACTGTCAGCATTCAGGCCAAAGATATTATTGGGATTCACGGGATCGAGTTGCCAAAGTTCGCGCAAATCATAAACACCGGATATAAAAAATAAGACGCCCACTTTCTGGCGGCGCTCCTCCGAAATCAATGATGGAACATGTAACAATTGAGCGAGGAGGTGTGCACCAGCCGAATGACCTGCAAAACTAATCTCTGTTGCTTTCGTTTCATCTGCATAGTTGAAAATCCATAGCAAAAAGTCGGTAAACTGCTGCAGTAGCTGCGCCAGTGTCACCTGGGGACAGTTATTGTAGTCCATGACGGCGACACGATAGCCACGACGCACCAGAGGCCCGACAATCGAACACGAATGCGATTTATCAAGCATCTGCCAATAGCCGCCATGGACATAAACAAAGAGAGGCGAAGGCTGCTCCGCCGTGCCGTCCTTATAGAAAACATCAACTAGTCGTCTATCATCCGTGCCGCCATAACGCAAATTGTGAACTTTGATGTCAGATTTGGTCGTCAGCTCTTGCGTGTCTGTTTTTGGATGATGATAAGAGATTATTCCGCTAAAACATATGTATGAGAAAGCTAGAGATTAGCTTTGCCTTACGCTGAGAGGTAACGCGCAGAAAGTGGTCTTGTACAGCCACATTGGGTTCCGGCTGATCTTGAAATCTAGCTGTGTTATAGCTAGGAAAGTATTCACGGATCAAATCGATGTTCTTCTCTTGTGGATTATACATGATTGTTAGACAAAGTTTGTCACTCGACTGAACTACAAGGTAAGTAACAAATACTTATTACATAGATGTACAATCAGCAAGACAAACCTGTTCTGTTTTGCAAATGTAAATCTCTGCGGTTTTGCTCAAAGCTATACCAGTTCAGAGAGCGGCGATATTTAATTTATTCTTGTTAGAGGTTTGAAAGAATTAAGTGCGCTTGTTGTACGTAGTAATATTAAAATCACTTCATTAGAATTATTAGTTTGAATCAGTTTTGTTGGCGCTATATATAATTATTCTGATCAGAAATTCCAAGGAAGGGGATTTGAAAAGAACAAGTTCCACTGGCCTTCCACTACATTTTAATTGAAACAGCTGGCAGCATTTTGCAACTAGGTGGCAGCACTGTAACTGAAAAGCCAACTCAGCTTCTAGTTTATAAATTTTATTTTGCGTTTGTGAGACAATTGAAATTATTTATTGAAAATGAGCAGAGCCCAACAACAAAACGATGAGGACGTCAACTCGGCGCTCTTCGATGCACGCAACGAGTATTATATCGGCAATTTCATGGGCTCCATCAACTTTGTGCTGCCCGAGCAGGGAACAGCAGGGGCCGAACTCTTGTCATACATGTATTTATCGTATTTGGCCATCGATTCGGGTCGCATCATTGCGTCGGACATCAAAGAGAATACCACGACACCGCTGCTGGCTCTGCGTTTCGTGCACGAGGCCTTTGAGCAACCTTCTCGCATTGAGGAGCTGCTCGAAAAGCTCACCGACAAAGTGGCCGGCGATGAGGATGAGACGAACATCTGGCACATTGCAACAGCTATCGTTTACTGTTACGATGGACAGTTCGAGAATGCCCTGAAGATATTGCATGGCTCCAACAATCTCGAATCGATGGCGTTATCTGTCCAGTGTCTGTTGCGCTTGCATCGAGTCGATCTGGCCAAACAGTTGGTGGCCAAAATGCAGGAGATCAGTGACGATGCAACACTCACACAGCTCGCACAGGCCTGGGTAGCCTTGGCTCAGGGCACGGAACAGATGCAGGATGCCTTTCACATCTACCAAGAGTTCTGTGAGAAGTTTAAGCCAACTCCAGCGCTGCTCAATGGCCAGGCAGTCGTCCACTTGGGCCTGGAACGTTACGAAGAGGCGGAAGCTGTGTTGCGTGAATCGCTGACCAAGAAGCATAACGATTACGACACATTGATCAATATGATGGTACTCTCCCATCTGACGGGCAAATCGACGGAGACGATAACTCGTTACTGGGAGCAGTTGCGTCAATTTTATCCGAAGAGCGATTTTATTGTGGATCTGGATAAGAAGTCCGCCGAGTTCGATCGTCTATGCCTGGAGTACGAGCCAAGCGGCGAGCAGCTGCTGGCAGTCTAAATGAAAACTGATTTCCCAATCCATATTACATTCACTTTTAAATCTTTATATGTATATGCTTTATATTACAATACAAATCTATTAGATATATATAGCTATGTTTATGTTTGTGGAGTAGTCTTCAGTTGGGATGAGGCGATCAATTGCTTTGTCAAAATAGTCGAACTTTATCCATACAATAATCATTCAACATTTTAATTTTTTTTGCGGTTGCAATTAATTTATCGCTCTCTTTGCTTCACATTTTTCTGCCATCCCCAGTCTTTAGTAACTGTGTATTGGGAAAAATATTTTAGTACATTTCGAATCGACTTTTTGACTTCACTTACTTTTGCTTGAATCCATATTTCTTACGCTCATAGAACAAATCTGTCTTTGAGCTGCCCAGATTAACGATCTTAGGACAGCCATCGCGCTGCAAATATTTTAAGTTTGTTGTTATTGACTAGAAAATTCATATTTATTCACAATATACTCACATCCTTCTCTTGAATGGTGCAGGATTTGCAGTAGTAGGCATCGGAGACCCCAGGGCCGCCACATATAACGCAGCGTCCCTGATACGACCCATAGTTACATTCATCACAGATTCGCACCAAGGTGCAAGGACGGACATAAGAGTCACAAATTACACATTTGCCATCGTCCTTTTCGCAAAGCCGGCCAATAGCTGCACGTGAAACAAACAAGCAAACAGCGCCAAATATATTTACTCACACCATAAAAAAAATAGCTAATTTCTGTGCTACATACCTACACCAGGCTGTTTTCGGCAGAAAATCAAATCGGGATGATGCTTAGCCATATTGAAATAGTTTTATTTTGATATATATTCAAGCTTAATAACAAATTTACGTTTAGTTTGGCAATGGCTTCTAGCAATGTTGCTCGCGGTGTGACCGAATGCTACAAATATGACATTAGTTATTTTTGCGGCACAGAAACATATACTGCTTTTATCAGCTAAAATACTAAAATGTTGATTTGGTCACACATCAGCAGCTGTTTGTATTATTTTCTGTATACAACTTTGAGAAAAGTGCATAAGGCAAAATGCAATTCGTTTAAATTGTGTGAATTTGTGTAATAATACATATTAAAATATTGTATAAAGTGCTAGAAAATGTCACAGGTGACATCGTCCACGACACAGAGTGCCGCTGCCATTCAAGCGGGCAGTAGGCGTTTGCAAAACAACGATGCAGGCGTTTGCGTGGGCGTCGGTGGTGTTGGCTATGGCGAAACTGAATGGGAGGCACGCGAGGTAAGATGACTTTAAAATAATGCAAATCATAAATATGTATAAATGTGGTTAACAGTCGCAGCGCCAGCGAGAGCTGCACGAAGCGCGCGCCAGAGCTGCACAGATGGAAAAGACAATGAAGTGGTGGTGAGTAGGAGCCACTTGGCAAAGCAACAGCTGCTACTTATTTAACTCATTAACATACTAAATCCTAACTTCACTGCAGGTCCGATTGCACTGCCAACTGGCGAGAGAAATGGAGTAAGGTAAAGTTACCATGGCACCAGCCGTTGAATCAATATGTTTGCAACTTGTTTAATCACACACAACACTTCAACCTAATAGGTTCGCAACGAGCGGAATAAAGCGCGCGAGGAGTCTAAGCAATTGAGTCTTAAACTGGACGCAGCGATGAAGGAGGCACACTCTTTAAAACGGGAGAAAAATGATCTGGAAGTGCAGATAACTCAGCTAAAGAAGGAGATGGAAAAGGTGCACACACTGATGATGAAACATGCTGGACAGTTTCATCGTGCGGACACCAATGAGGATGCAGAAGCAAATGGACGTGATGCAAACTGTTCGCCGGACATCTCATCCGATGGCCTAAAGAATGTCAATAGCGAAGACGGGCTGGTCACCAAACTGCCGAACGATGTCAAAGATTTGGATATTGAAGAGTTTGCATTAAAGGGCGCCATGCCCAAGCATTTGAGTGATTTGGATGAAGCTGAGGCCGTTGCAGAGGAAAAACGTCTAATACAGCAATTGTCCAAAGATGATTTTGATGAGGATTACTTGCTGCAAAAGATATCCATGTTGCAATTGCGATTGGATGAGGCACAAAAGACATTGCAAGCAGAGCGAGAGTATGCTCAACTAATACCTACAAGTAATTTATCAAAAATTTATTTATTTATATCTATTTCACAGTGAAAAGCATGAGCTGCACAAGAGCATAGAGAAACTGGCGCTGGAACTACAGGATGTGCGCGGCAGACAGGAGGAGTTACGCTCTGCCAAGCAGGAGGCAGTGCGAGAGCTACTCACACTGCAGGTAAACCAACTCAATATTTAATATATATAATGTACTAATGTCCAGCATGTATTCAGGAGCAACATCGTGCCGAGATGCGCATCGTTAACAACTCGCTGCAAGAAGAAATTGCAGCTCGCGAGAACCTGGAGCGTCGGTATGGACTCTCTCTTCATTGCTCTCCGTCTGCTGAATACCATACTAATTCCTAATCTCTTACAGTCTCAGCGAGCTGCGCACCGAGCTTGAGCATTTGCAGGCAGAGAATGCATCGGAGTGGGGCAAACGCGAACGTTTGGAGTCTGAAAAGTTAGCACTGGAGCGCGACAATAAGAAATTGCGAGCTGAACTGCGCGATTATCAGGAGCGTTCGGATCGCAAATGCCGCCCGATGCAGGCCAACGATGTGGAGCTACGCGCTCTGCAGCAAGAGCTCTCGGAACGTAATAAAGAAATTAGTGAAGTCAAAATGTCGCATGCAAAGTTGAAGAAGCTGCTGGCCGAGACCAATACGGAACTGGGTCATGCCGTGAGACGTGCCGAACAATACGAAGCGGAGGTGAGTTAAATTTAAATTAAGTTTGAGTATTCGCAATCTAAATTGTTTTAAATATGAGTGTGGACTTTTGAGCGATTCTGGGCGATTCAGCTTTCTCATCTGCATTGATTTTAGGTATTTTATATTAATATTTAATAGTTTAAAGTAGATCTTTATTATCTTCTGAAAATGCATCTTGATACCCGGAATTCTAAGTCATCCTTATATTCCCTTAGATCTCAATTTTAAAATAAGCATTCAGTTTTACTTTATTTATTATAAACTACAAAACATAGATAAATGCCAGAATCGATTTCGTTTACATATCAGAAATACCTTTAAGTCTAATTGGCAAACGCCGCTAAGCCGGTGATTGCACGTCCCAGGATCAGAGCATGAATATCGTGTGTTCCCTCATAGGTATTCACTGACTCCAGATTCATGACGTGCCTGATCACATGATACTCGTCGCTGATGCCATTTCCGCCCAACATATCTCGCATCTGGCGTGCGATCTCCAATGCTTTCCCCGCATTATTGCGCTTCAGCAGCGATATCATCTCAGGGGTGTGAAGTTTTTTGTCCTTGAGCCGGCCCACATGCAGGCAGGCTTGCAGGCCAAGTGCTATCTCTGTCGTCGCATCGGCCAGCTTTTTTTGGATCAGCTGATTGGCGGCCAAGGGTCGTCCGAATTGCTTGCGATCCAATGTATATTGACGGGCAATTTCCACACATGTTTCCGCTGCACCCAACGCACCCCACGCGATGCCATAGCGCGCATTGTTGAGGCAGTTGAATGGGCCGCTAAAGCCTAATGCGTTGGGCAGCAGCAGCTCCTCTGGCACACGCACATCGTCCATCAATATCATGCCCGTGGGTGAAGCACGCAGCGAAAATTTGCCTTCAATCTTAGGCGTGTCCAGACCCTTGCTCGTCAGTTGCCTATCGATAATGAAGCCCCTCAATTTGCTATCCTCGCACTTGGCCCACACAATGATGACGTCGGCTATGGGTGCACTGGTTATCCACGTCTTTGAGCCATTGAGTATATAGGTCTTGGTCTTGCTGTCATATTTGGCATTGGTTTCCATGCCAGCTGGATCGCTGCCATGATTCGGTTCGGTTAGACCAAACGCGCCTGAAAAATCATGCATGAAGAAGGTCAGTGGAATGGATTTTTATAAGTATTTGTCTTCTTAAAATCTTTAATATATATGTATATGTATATGTATTTTTATATACATTTATCATTTTGTAGAGCATTCAAATGACGCTGATGCCGATGATTTTTTCTTTTTTTTGAACATTGCTATTTTTCTTGCATTTGGTATTTTTCCGCTCTCACTAAACGCTCCAATACAAGCGCAGGTTCAATATTTTATGAGAGTACAAAGACGGAGAGAGAGAGAGAGAGCTTTCGGTAGTGCTTATGTTGTTTGCTGTCATTTGCTGACATTCAATTCCCTCACCAACTCCCTCTCCCAGCACAATCGCACAACTTGTTTGCTTCAGTTTGTTGTTAGGGACGCTCCTCTCTTTCTATCTTGCTAACACTTATTTTAATCTGCTTCTTATCAGTGCTGATAAACAAATCTTTAAAAGTTAATGCTAAAAATATCAAAAATAACTTAGCAGGTGATCAACATGAACATCGTGTAGAGATGAATTGTGAACTAAATGTTGTTTTGCTCACCAATCAGCTTTCCTTGCGCCAGGCCGGGCAAATATTTTTGCTTCTGCTCATCGGAACCATAATCATATATGGCGCCCATGGCCAGAGAACTTTGCACGCTCACCGCAGAACGATAGGCGGAATCAATGCGTTCCACTTCGCGTGTGAGTAGTCCATATGCAACACTGGAGACGCCGGCGCAGCCATAGCCCTGCAGGGTGCAGCCCAATACGCCCAGACTGCCAATCTCTTCCATGATCTTCTTATCGAATTGTTCCAATCGATTGGCCAGCTTAACGCGCGGCAAAAGCTCCGCTTGGCAATAGCTGCGGAAGGCATCCCGAATGGACACCTCCTCCTCCGTTAGCTGACTTTCCAAGTTCAATGGATCTTGCCAATTGAATTTTGCTGCACTCGCTTTACTGCTGGCCAGGCGGCGCGTCACAACGCATGGACGTAGTTTAGTGATTATACTTTGCGCAATCATTCTTCTTATTTGTTATTTTCTTTGCGTTTTTAGCTTTATTATGAAATTCTGTCAGTCAGCTGCTCCAGCTCTCCCACTCGCTCAACTGTCGTGCTTGACTCGTGACGAGAGACTGAGCAGAAAAGCTTTGTGCTGCATAAAAGCTTTCCATTGACGGTTGCTATCGCTCTGCCCTCTCGCTCTCGCTCTCGCTCTCACATCTACATATATAGTTGTTCGCATAGTTTCTCCGTGGGGGTTCTAATCGCATTCGCCTTATCTGAAGAAATTGATTTAAGAGTGCTGATAATCAATGAAATGAAGAGTTTGCCGATTAATAGCTTATTGAGTTAATTGTTATTATTGATTTTCAGTGTTTTTTTGTTTTATTTAATTTAGGGTTTGTATTTCTTCTGTTTCCGCCTTGAAGTCTTTCATGCTTAGTTGAACGATCACACAGCTCACTCCACTGTTCTGTACTGCACTACTGACCCTGGGTGACTGAAGAAATCCTACAATTTCTACCCTTTATATAGGGCTACTTTCACTCAAAGACCAAGTCGCGCTCAAATATTGAGTCCAATGCAAAACTCAATAAGAACACTCTCTGCAGCTTCGTATTACTCAAATATAAATACGAAAGGAGTACTGATGCACACATATGGGCAACTCATTTGATCTTCTGTAGTTCTTCTTCGCTTACATACATTAAAATATCACTGTATAAAGTTGCCCTTGATTAAATATTTTATTGTTCGTCTTTAGGTAAAACGCTTGCGTCAGCGTGTGGAGGAGCTGAAACGTGAGCTGGCCGGCGCTGAGGACGAGCTGGACTCGGCCGTAAATCAGGTGCGACGCCTGCAGCGCAGCAATGACGAGCTGGTGGGTCAGACAGAGGGGCTGCAGGTGCAAATACAGCATTTGCAAAACAGGTGAATAGGGAATCTATTATTATGAACTACTATTTCAATCCAAATCCAACTCTAACTAATTACCCCAACTAACATGTTTCATGGTGCTGGCTATAAAAACTAAAACTTAACAAACCCAAAAAAACAAAATGAAACAAAAACAAATCTGAAGACGCGCACCAAGTCCACAGTTGCGTGGCATTGGCGGCGTTCAGCTGCGCAACAAAATTGCCGTTGAGCTGCCCAGCGAGTGTTTGCCGAACATCAATGATCTGCGCCAGATCTTCGATGATGGCCAGGCGGGTTTGCGCAGCTCGCACAATGGCTGCGATTCGGCGGCAGTGCATCATGCGGCTGCCGCAAAGCGTTCCAGCCATACAGAGCGCACGCTCCTGCAGCAACAGCAAAGCAATGCGGCGGCAGCAGCTGCTGCAGCTGCAGCAACTGGTTATTACGATGCGAAGACATCGCATTTCGAGGATAACATTTTCGAGTCGAAGTCACGCAATTTGGAATTTGAGCGTGCCAAGCAAAAGTTTGATAATCCACATGGACAGCAACAACAGCAGCAGCATCAGCTGCATCAGCAGCATTTGCAACAACAACAGCAGCAGCAGCAGCGTCAGCGCAGCTCATCTGCTCGCTATAATAGCAACACGAGCAGCAGCAACGGAGGCAATCGAGCCAATCTGGCTTTGCCTCTGAAATGCATGACAAACACATCCCAAAAGGATGTCGATGCGAATAGACAGCAGTATGAGTCGCAGGATAAGGAGCAAACCCATGCGGGCTATGCGCGCAATAGTATTAATTTAGATGGTCTCAAGGTATCCGACGATGAGGTGAGACGCAAAACTCCAGCATGCAACTAACTTTTGGTTTTTGGTTATTTTTATTTTCTTTATAAAACTTATTATATATATAATGTTGTATGATATATGGTTAATCGCAAATTTTCTTTTTGCAGACTCCGTAGCTATGGCTCGACAAGTTTGCTGCTGGACGATGAAACTGAGGGAAATAGCGATTGATACTTAATTTTTTATATATACATATATTATATATATTAAGCATATATATAATATTTTACATTAACCATTACTTTAAGTCTTTCAACATTGATCTTAGGCTATGACTTGCTGTCCACTATTTGTTTTTAGAGTGTTCCTTGTTTGTTTATGTATATTTAATTATTGGTTCTCATGAACAAACTTATTTTATTTGAATACCCCTTTCCTGACAGCCAAGCAAATTTTTGCACATATCTATATTTTATGCCAGTTCTAGTGAGTTATTAACCAATTTATGATTTGGGTACTGTCAAACTCTTTGTTTTGTCAATCAATAGATTAACTAAATGTTTATCGTTCATAGAGTTAGTATTCTGAAAGAGTTTTTATATAGCAGATTAGTATATTAACTGAGCTGTTCTATTTAAGCCTAGGGAACAAGTCAACAGAACGTATTATATATATACATATACAGATATACACATTCGAATCTTGAGCTTCAGAGACATTTCGCTGAATACATATTCCATTTAATCTATAAATCCCATAAAATTTATATGGCCATGTCAAGATCTCCTAATACCCAATTGCCTTGTGCTTTTATTACACAAGTTAACACTGCACTGATTAAATAATACCCCTCAAATGACTTAGCAGATATATTTATAATCATATATTTAATATAGTTGCATATATACAGGAGAAGAATATATAGAATTATTCTA